>NW_009632387.1:0-29672 GCF_000690535.1 Cariama cristata
TCCGCCCAGCTCTCCAGCCTGTCCAGCTCCCACTGAATGGCAGCACAGTCTTCTGGTGTATCAGCCACTCCTCCCAGTTTTGTATCATCAGTGAACTTGCTGAGGATACACTCTGACCCTTCTTCCGGGTCGTTGATGAATAGGTTAAACAAGACTGGACCCAGAACTGAGCCCTGGGGAACACCACTAGCTACAGACCTCCAACGAGACTGCACTGCTGGTCACAATCCTTTGAGCAAAGTAGAAAAAACAACCCTGGAGACAGCTAGAGAGTCAGCCATGCAGGAGACTGCAGTTAAATGCAGTGAATGAAGCAGCATCCCTTGGTGCACACATGAAGATGTAGGATGCTGACCCCATTGCTGTTGTCTGGGATCTCTGTAGACTCCTGAGTCGAACTGCGATGCCTATGGCCAGGACTTCTCAGCTGGATGTGGGTCACCTGGGAAGAATTCTACAGGCAGGCTGATTGATGTAGGCATATCTCTTAGCCAGTTTACAGTCAGTGATTTAACTGCCCATAAAAAGCATGCCAGTATATGAAATTAGCCTAAGCAGAGTACACTCGCAAAAACTGAAAAACAAGCCGTGCTTCTTACCTTGATCATCCTCTTGATTCCTCACCCCACCCTCACCATCTGTGAACGAGATCCAAACATAATTTCTGTTAGTGCAGCATAGTCTCTGGTGTACAGATAAACATCAAAGAACGTGAGAGGATTACAAGGACATCAGAACAGTGTCAAAGGTCTATCATCCCAAGACTGCAAAGACTTTCTTTATTCTCAGACAGGAAACTCTTCGGGTTTTTCTATATATTTGCTTAAGATGAAGACACTAACTGTACTTTAGGTGTCCACATAACAAAAGCAAACCCACAGTGTTAGTGAAGAGAATTAGGATCTTCCATATTCAAAGAATAAAACCAAACATACCTCTTGTCAAATTTGATGAGAACTTTGCTGAAGTGTAATTTCTTTGCAGGAGCAATGACGTCCTGCTCTGAAAGGCTGAGATTTGTGTCAGAAAGAGCCCCTCCAGTCTAACAAAGAAAACGAAAGGTAGGATCTGATTTCTGCACCTAAGCCCTTTCTCGTGTAACTAGAGCTGGGACGTTGCTGTGAGCTTCCTGGAAATGATTGAAAATGTGTGAAATGGAACTAGACCCGCCTGGTTTCCACGAGTGGTCAAAAATGTCCATCTGTGTCAGCTGCACATTGGCATCGCGTTGCAAATGTACTAAGGATCAGTGGCTCTGTGGTGACAGTCTAGTGTTAGTGTGGAAAGATCTAGTCATTCTATGGATTATCGTGAGGGACTGCAGCCATCCCTTGTGTTCCTTTCGGCAATAAAGCTTGAAATTTGGTGATTTATGGACTCACGACATCAGCTTGATCGGCATTTTTTGAGACATTTTACAGAGGCCTCCAAATACATGAACCTGAAGTTTATTTAATTCTTACCTTAGAAACAAATTGCAGGCTACTAAATTAGGGCAAAAGCTCCAACCAGATGTCAATGACAAACTGTGTCAGTTTTCTACTGACACCCATTGCATGAAGTCTCGTAGCTGTCCTAACTCCTGTGCATTTACAGCTGGACAGACACATAGCAATCTCTGATCAAATCAATTAGAATAGCAATCTCTGATCAAATCAAAGTATCCGCCTATCACAGTGTCTGATAGGGACCAAATGCAGATTCTACGAAAGGAATGAGTTACAAGAAAAAACACGTAGCGATATTTCCCCAGAATAATTATTCAGCCTCCAATGAATTGTTCACATAGTTCTGAGTCAGAGGTAGCAGCTTTGTATTTTACATACCCTGACAGATTTCTGACTCACATGTTTCTCCATTTGTTTTTTGAACCTTTTAAAATTTTTAGCATCCATATTGTCCCATAGCAACCTGTTTCACAGAGTATTACCAGTTTGCATGGAAACCAACATCTTTTTTTGCTTGGAACCTGCCATATGTTAGTTTGATTTGATACCCATAGCTATTGTGTACAGACAGTATTATTTCATACCTGTTAGAAAGTTAGAAAAGAAAACTGTTTTGCACTTAGCAACAAATATCTCTACTTGAAGTTGACTTTAGAATATGTTTAGATTTTTTTTTTTTGAGCTGTCAGTTTAATACTTTTCTGAGATATTGTCCCTGAATGATAATCTCCACATAACAGCAATGAAGAAGAAAGGGTAACTAAAGGAATGCGTGTCATGTTTTAAATACTGAAGCTGCAAGAGAGCAAGTGTTGAAAAATAATCCTTTAACTGAATTCCAGTTCTGCAGAAATGAAGGTATCACTTTCTTCTTCCCCTATTCCAGAAGATGGAATCTTGTGAAATTAGTGGGGAGCAAGATGAAGACACATAGAAGGCAGAAACATTATCATACATAGCAGACTATCAGCCTATGAAGTTCACCATTCCATGAAATCAGGAGAGTAGCTTGCTTTTATTGGGTAGATAACTTTATGAGCAAAATAGCACATACTGCAATATTAACCATGTATACCATGCTGTTTAACCACAGCAAAATTCTGAGAAGATTTAGGCTGCTTCCAAGGACCAGAAAGGAAAACACTCCTGCACGTGACAGTTGTCTTTATCTTTCTTTTCCCTGTATGTCCTTCTATCATTATGAGAAAACAGCAGCTCCCTCAAAGTTGTTTTTGGAATCAGAATGTCCATGCTGAAACCATGAAAACAGTTGCAGTTTAGGAAAACAAGATTCTCACAGAAATCACTGGAAACATGCCAGAAGGCGAAGCAGAAGATGATAGTTAAAGTGGAGCACAAGTGATTCTTAAACACTCAGAAATTCTCCATACTTTACAAGCATCAGTGAAGCAAAAGCACACTCAGACCCAACAGGCATTAGACGAAAACCTTCTGGAAGTTAATGCTAGTTAGGAAACACATACTTTCTATACTGATGAGCTAGGGCAGACTGCTTTAAATGTCACCATTGCTGGCACAGTCTGAATACTGCAATCACGCTTTAAAAAGTGCCAAAGCTGAACAGTAAGCTCTTTGACCAAAAGGTTTCTTCCTTACAGGTTGCCTGTGATTTACTGGCACACATAACTCCTCAGACTCCTTAAAGCCAGGTCTTGCCTGAGCCCCTACGCAGCAGAAATCTCTCTTCTATCCCCTCAAAATGCAGCAAATGTTGAACTGAAATAGTTAAACAGGCCAAGTGATACATGGGTATTTGCCTCTGTTTTGAAGTTTAAAGGAAGGAAAAAAACCTCCATCACTTGAAATCCTATGCAAGTTCCTGCAGGCACAGCATAAGGGTGAAAAAGCCCTTCCACATCTGTGTTTATTATGACAAATACCATTTAATCTCCCGGCCTGCATTGCAACTGCTGGTTATTTTTAACAATATGACAACAAAGGGGGAAAAATGGAAGGTGTGTCCTACCCTCCACACCTATGCCATTATCTGAAGAGTTACTTTGAGCAAATTACTGTTCTGGGTTATCTGTCAGCTCTCCACTGTCAATGTCAAACTAAAAAGAAAGACGGGAGGCTAGCCCTGTGCTCTTTACATCTGAATAAGCAAATGCTTTCCCAGCAATGTCAGCACAAGGATGAGAGTAGTCAACTGTTAATAGACAAACCCACTCACAGAGAAAGAACAAAGTTACAAGCAGGTTAACTTAAACCTTAATTAAGTGATTCCATCTGTTGAATTTCCTCGACTCAGAAATACAGAACAGGAGAGAAAACTCAAGCAGAAAAGGGAGACTTAAAAATTCTCCACTTTTCTCTGAATCCTCCTGTATCAGCTGTGGGTACAACAAACAGCCAGCCATAGCCAAAATAATCAGGTGGCATAGATGGACACTACGTAAATCTTTGCATAGTGGGAACATCCATATACTGGAACGGTTTAAGTGGAAATTTGGACAGAAAGCACTGCTGTATCAAAACCTTTGATTTCCACAGTATATTGTGCTGTATTATTTCTATAGAATCTGCTATGCACAGATCAGGTACTTTTCTCCACCCCATTGTAAAATATTGGAATAACTGTTACTTGAGTATCACTACAAGTTTGCACTCCTGCCTGTTCCATAGGTGTCTCCTCTAGGTGACCTCAAAAGGCTCACTGTAAGACAAACACTGATGTCCCTAAGACAAGGAGACCAACAGGACTTGCCTGTACTTCCTGATGATTGGACTGAAGAGGCTTCAGCACACACCTGGTATCCTAGGTATGGGTCTCTGGCTGACTGAGAATCTTAGCAAAGCTATATTTTTTAATATTTACAGAGTCTTTATTTAATAGATCTTTTGAAGACATTAACAAAATGCTGTACAAGATGCTTTGGGAATTTTAGAACTCTGATTTTAGAATAGGTCTGGGAAGGTCAACACTGATCCTCACTGCATGAAGAACTTTCTTCCATATAATTTGGCCTATAAAGCCTGGATTTTGTATGGTTGCTCTTAGACCTAGAAGTTCTTATGTAAATTTTACCTCCCAGCACCTTAGTATTTATTCTCTATCTATCCTTGTAACAAATAACAGGAAAAAATGCACAAAATTGTTCAGTGAAGTTATCCACTTCAACACGTAGCAAACCATTTCTCTTTTAAACTCTGAATTTCATATTTTGGTTCACCTGTGAAAATTAAATAATCCTTCAGGAATTTTAGCCCGTGATATCCTCAGCAACAACAGACGTGTTGGGCTTCAAGACATTTGCCCTATCTCTCCCAGTCACAACTCCATGGGTAGTGTCAGAGAACCACTCATGCGTTCATCATGGCCAAAAGCATGGGAATACCTCAGCCTCACCACCCAGCACAGCTTTTCTCCTCTCCTTAGACCAGTAGTTAGAAGAAGTGTCACAGGGATTTCCTAATGGAAAGTGAACCATGAAGAAAATGCAATGGGGCATTTTCTCACCATATGCATAAATTTCTTTTCATAAACCTGAACTGTGCAATCTAGTCTCTTTGGTAGAGTCATGATGTGTAAAGGTAGTCCCGAGAGAGACTAGGCTCTGTGTTATCCATAAAGCAGCAATTCCCTGTCTGACAGGAAACAGCATCTTTGCATCTTTCAAAGAACCTTTGCGTTAGAAATAATAAGGTTATGTCGTGCCTCCTTTCAGAAGGGAAACTAGTCCTATTGCTCTCAATGGTCTATCGAAAAACTCTTAAAAGTAGGGTACGTGGATTGACTGATATTTCTCTCCATACATGCAATTGTTCTTTCAATAAAGTCACTAACAAACTAGATAATTGCTTTCTTCATTGATGTTTGGAGAATTGTTGCATTTGTTTATATTTTTAGCTTCAGTGGTTACTAGAGCTCCTTGTTTCATTTTAGGGCTGTAGTATTTACAAATAAAAACTTCCCCTGCCCCTGGCAACACCCAGTTTTCTTGGAAAAAAGAAAGTAAAGGTTTTCCTTTCAAATTCCTAATGAAATTACTTTATATTTAAATGTTTTCTGCTAGTTTAGTGAGAGCACCTTTAGGCACTCAGACCAGGCTGATCTATTTCTAATTTTGTGGAAAAACACTGAACTGGAAAGAAATTAAAATAGAATATCTTTTTCACACTAAACCACTGAAAACTTAAGCCTTTCCATAGTTGTTTTTCACAGGTTCAAGGTACCTTGGTAAATTCAGACAGTAAACTATCTAAATTGCATGACAGAAAAGTCTTTCCTTCTCTTTTTCTACTCTTGAGTTTAGACAAAAAGCACGGAATGACTTTTTAAGTTTCTATGAAACAGAAAAGATTTTCCTGCTTTTCCTTTTTTTCCTTTTCCGTTTCCTTTTCCTTTTCCTTTCTCTTTCCAGTCTTGTGATTCAGTTGTATCTGCTGCATTAAGCAAAAAGCAAGTTTGTTCTAAGATGACGCACAGGAATTACTTCATCAAAAGAGAGAGCAACGCTCTTCAAAAATGAAGTAAACTGGACTACTGAATGCTCAGACTGACACAGGCATAGAGCAAAGCATGGCCAGCAAGCAGAAAGAAGCAATAAAAGGTCACAGTGCAGAGCAGATGGTAGAATTGAAAAGTGTTTTGAGGTCTTAGGGAGAACTGGGCTTTCTCTTTTTTATAACACATTTACAAAAGCTTTCTCTGAAAGTGGAGTATCTTTAAGTGGTGTGCGTTCTTGTGCTAATGTAGCAGAAGTAAACTACTGAAGAGGAGCCTTGCTGGCTAACTGCTTTCTCTGCTGCATTTTTCCATTGGCATATTTCACTGTTAAAACCTGGTTAAAGGAGTGTTGCAGACATGGTAAGCTGGTGGGACTCTCCCCAAATGCATACAGACATACCTAAAGGCCTGCTCAGTTAAGAAATAATGAAATTTGGCTAGACTTTTTGTTCTGTTAAAGAAACACTGTTAGCTCTTCATATGAAACTAATTAAAACTCTCGCTGTGACACTATTTTCTACTGCCGTGGCTGAGTACTAGTCTTCAAAAATGTAGAAAGCTACTTCCATATTTAATAGTACTGCAACATGGACTCTTGGGCAAGAGACTGATATCAGGGTCCTTGCTCCCATTTGGAAGAGTACTTCAACTCTTCTCTACGATTTCTCCCTGACTTTCTCATCTGCAGCACTATTAAACCCTCCAGAACAAGACAACGATGAGGTTTATTGTAAGCCATGTGGGCTCTGGGAGAAAAGAATTGTACATGCTGAGTGCTTTGCTAAACCCCTGAGAGAAGAACAATGAAACAGGAATCTTGTAAAGGATTTATGATGCCTGGGATTAATGAAATGTGTGAATGCTCTTGCTTAACTAGTCTGAGATAAGAGAAACATGTGGAACACTTCAGTGCAGCATTACTAATGTTTCAGTGCAGGTGCTAAATAAAACAAATACTTTTATCAAAGGTCTTGTTCCAGACATCAAATAAACAAACAGAGTGAAACATGTAGTTCAGAAGTAAACTTCAGAAACTATTGTGACTATAAACACAATGGCACTTCCTAGGCTGTTACGGGGATATAAGCTACTTTCTCATTCACTACCGTACCTGGCTTCACTTGCAGTCACAGGAATCCTCCTGCAGCAGTCTTTGGGCTGCAGTTTTCACCAAAGGGTGAAGGACTGGAGGTATCTGTCACTGAACAGCTAACAAGAAGATGGATCCCACTGTTAATCTCTTAGCTCTGAACCTGTTATGTTTAAATTCTTGCTATATCTTAAGCTTTCTGGAAGACCTTGCAAAGGTTATTTTGTGTTCGTGCCCTGTCTCCCAAACCATAAAATGACCATAACAACACTCCATGGAGTAGTGTCTTTTCAAGTAGGAAGGTGCCAACAGACCATTTGGCTTGACATCAGGAATAACAAGGACCACAGAACATTTCCTTGTGCCTCTTGCACCAGCTCACTATCAAAACAATATTTTTGGACTATACATAAAATTGTCCTCTAAATTGCAGAGATCTTGAGGTTCGACAGGATGACATAAACATGGAGATGTCTATGGCACTTGTAAAGCTATTTGCTCTATCAGAGACAAGAGCAGCAGCTCATTGGTCGTCCTTAAGTCTCCAGTCATCAGCCAGAACTTGCAGGTTTCTGTTATAAGATTCTTACTGTTTTATCTTCTGCAGGTGCTGAACTATAATAACAGCTTTGTCACTGCTGTATCAATCAGTCTCTGATCATTACTAGCAATTATTTATTTCTGATGTTATTGTTTTGTACCCTTGCTTTTGAGCCAAAAGATACACTTCTCTGCTGAAGGTATGGCAGAGCTACATCAGTGCCTATGGTCAGGTCACAACTGCTGGAAATGTCACTGTTCTTGAGTGTCCTTAAAAGACAACCAAGGCATCTGTAAGTGGAATTTACAAATGCAAACCGCTGCTGACAAAGATGAGGGCATTTCAACAGCCTGAGATTATGCAGCTTCCTGCACCTCCACTGTTGCTCCTTTCTAGCCACCATCTCACACTAAGCCTTTTCCTTCCCATACGCAAAAGCTGTGCTGCACCGCTCCTAAGTGATGGAGGTAGGAGACTTTGTAGGCTTGAAATAAATGATGTGGCCGAGCTGGTAAAAAGCTGACCTGATGTGTCTTTATTAGGCAAGAGAATTAATGGTAGTTTCAGAAGTTATTGTTTCTAAACTACTGGAGAAAACATGTGTTGTATATTATAGTATCCTTGCCACTATCGGTGTCTCTAATATGCTGTGCATGATGCAATATATATACATGTACATGCCTTTTCAGTGTAAATAAGTTTACATACAGTTCAGTAGGAAATTGTCCTTCTAAGTAATATTAAAAAAGGACCCTTTCGAAGGATGGGATGTATGGGATAATGTAAGAGGTACCATCTGCTCAGGTTCTGTCCTGAAAAACAGACGTGATAGTCCTGATCAAAATGCTACTCATAAACCTTTCCACCATCTGGCTGTAGTAACTGTTGTTGAACACAAGTGGTCTACAGAGCCATGAATATCTTGCTTGATAAAAGCAACAAGATGTCACAAAAGCAATAAAACTGACATTTCTGCAAAGGCAGCTGCACTAAGATGGGGCACATACCTGAGACAGAAACAGCTAAAGTTCCTTCACATTCCGAGTCCTTGAAGTTAGAAAACGTGTTATTATCTTGTGACAGAAAGAAGTGTTATAGCAGACCCCTCTTTTTAGGCCTTACAATGATTTTATGGCATTGAAGGAACTAGATAGTATTTGATTTTTTTATACCTTGGGAGCCCATCCCTTTGAAAACTAATCACCTAGTTTTATTTAGTGAGTGTAGAATAATGGCTTTCTGGGCAAAACTGACAAGTTTTGTTTCTGGCTGTTCATTTGATACTCTCCCCTTTTAAACTGAAAAGTGATACGTGATTTCAACTTGCTAACAATGGCGCCTGCAATAATGATGTGATGTGTCTGACACGGTGTCTGATGCATAGCATTCTGGGATTTGTTTTGTAAGGCAGTATCCCGAATCAAAAAATACTTTGTAGTCTTCGGATTTTTACAAGCAATTTGTACTTAATAGACAGTATTTACTTGCCTTCCCCCATCTTCCTTGCATGATTATTAGATGTTATTACCAAAACTGAGGCACGAAAAATATCAGAAAAGCTGTGTTCCAAATGGACTCTGAGAAACTATTAAACAAAAGTATAAAATAAAGTCTCAAAGTTCTGACTCTGGCTGGGAGGCCTGGAAAAAGAACTATTTGCTGTGCTAGGCTCAGGGAGATTCAGAGCTGTGTCTCCCAAAGAATAAAGTACCTATCATTACAAAACCTCCTTAGCTGTTATTATAAATAATTCCTGGCTGCACTGTGGTACCACGCAGAAACGCCAGACAAAGATGTGGGCTCTGGACAGGCATTGTCTGATCTCCCTCTTGCCTTGCATACAATGTCATTTTCAGAAAGCTATTTAACCTTTTTTGTAATGGCAAATGTTTAACACATCAGAATTTGCTGTTCTGTGTCCTTTCCGGGTGCTGGAGCTTCTGATGTTGCAGTTGCAAAGGGCTGGGGGTGGGGAGTGCATCTTTCTATTCCCCCTGAAGCAGATCCTCTTAATTAAGTGTGGAGGCTGCTTTCAGCCTAGAGTTTTCTCTTTCTGGTCTCCTGTTTCCTTTCCCTTATGTCCCTGTCTTTTCTTCCCCACATTCTTTTGAATCCCTGCTACTCTCACCTGTCCTTCCTGGGCAAGCAGCCCATTTCCCAAAGCACTTTAGATCCCCAGTGTTAATGTTCATCTCTTTTGTTCCTGTTGCTGAACAGGGGTTGCTTATATGTATATACCTATATATCTGTATGCATATATGTATAAAATGTTTATATTTTTATATAAACATAAGTATCTAAATATATAGTAAGGCCTAGTTAGACAGCTAGTCCCAAAGTCATGAGGAAAAAATGAGACAGATGTAGGAAGAGAAGGTTAGACATCTTCAGTGTTTCGCATATTTTTCAGGTTCTCCCACCCCTAATTTCCATTCATGTGGTACTGAGTTTTTGCATAGGCATTGTCTTTGAAATAAATAATCTTCTACTGATGCCTTCCCATCAAAGGAACTGGATTAAGATATCTTCATTGACAAACTTCAAAGGAAAAATCAGCAGATTAAGTCTCAGGTAGGATGTTGATGTCAGTGGGTCTACTGGGACTAATGACTGCTACAGTTTGGAGGAAGGCAGGACAGACAGTTGTGTCTGAGAGATAACTAAGAAGAAAAATGCCATACAGAAATGAAGTACAGAGGGACCTCATTGAGACTAGTCTGGAGATATTCTCTGTGCTGAGAATGAAGACTATAGGACTGCAACTATAACAGGACATAGTACCTGTTCCACAACATTGTAAGTTCTCTGACACTCAGGCACCTCTAACCAACATTTCCTCCCTCCCTAAACTCTAACATGCCAAGTTCCCTACATATGTAATAGTCTGCTTCCAGCAGCATCTTCAAGAGTATCAGCCAGCTAAGAAACTACTCCAGACCCTGCTCCACCCCAAAATTACAAACCGACACAAGCAGGGACTTGAAGTCATGCTTCTTGTAACCAATGAGATTGCACTAACTAGTATATAAAAACCAGTACTATCAAGTTCCCCCATCACCTCTGGAGAAAAAAATGCACTCAGGTCACCATGGCTTTGCCCACTAGAGCTGACATGTCCTTGACTTTGGCCTCTGGAAGGTGAAAATTTTTATGGTCCTGACCTGAGTGAAGGGTTTGGTGTGTTTAGAGCAATAATGTTGTCTTGTGTTCTTTCTCCAACATTGAAAGATTATACTCTCCCTGCAGGGACCTACTTGGTGAAAAGGTCATCCCTAGGCCACAGTAGACTAAAAACCAGATAACCCTACCTTCATTTCTCATTATCATAGCATATTTGGGAAACAAATTTTCCTTGTTTGACTTTCCTAGACCGCTTTACTGACAGGTAGTACTCTAATTATACAATAACCCTCTAAATTAGAAGCTGAGTGAGCTGAGGAAGCACTTTGCATTTGACAGTTTTATTTGGGTTCCTAAACAATTGTCTTTTTTCCCATAAAGCACACATGATGATTATACTGAAGAGCTATTTTTTTTGTCTTGATCTTTTTATTAACCCGTCCAATGTATTTCCTGAGGAAGTATTTACGTCAGAGAGATTTGAATTATTTCTCTCCTCAAACGCTTTAAGGAGATTTCTTTTCTTAATTGTTCTGCTTTAATGAAAGACAAATTGTAATCCCAATTAAATACTAAACTGAAAGTAACTCTGAGAAAGCATGTTCTTAAGTACTTGGTTGAACTGGGACCAAATAATCAATAGTTTCTGTCAGGAATTTCTCAAAAAATGAATAATTCTGTTCCCAGATCATTTATGTTAATGAATTTGTATTGAAAGTCTCATAGGTAATGCCTGGATTATGGCAATACAACATACCATGGAAATGGCTATTTGTGCTTATCCGTATGAATAAAAAAAAGAGAAGCAAGAAGCAGGTTCTATGCTCAGATTTCAATAATCTCTAAAGTTAGAGGGGAGGAAAAAAAACAGCACTAAAAACTACTCCCAGTAAACAAACTTTACTTATGCGTACAGTTGTCATATGCCTCAGAATTAGGTGAGAAGGATACAGTATCTGCTCACAGGAATAGCTTCAGAACACAGTACTGCTTAAAACCTTTTTAGGAGCAAAAGGGATTAATCTGAGTTTGACATGATGCCTCCGCTCTTTATTACCCGTGGCCAATGCATATATTTTTTACAAAATTCCAATTTTTTTTGTCATAAAAATACTGACTTTCTGTTGTGCAGCTTTTGTATAGTGTATCAAGGGGTTGCCAAAACCCAAACACTGTTCAGTGAGGAAGTGTTATTTAGTTTTGCTTTTTGCTAAAGAAAAGTTCTCATCCTTTCTCTGTCATACATAACCCTCAAAATGTAAATGAATGACCTGAGTACCACCAAATGATGGTGTTTTTTCCACCCAAAGCCCAGTAAGAATGAATGTGGACTTCTAGAGCCAGTTAGGAGTGTTATTTGAATCCCTGTGGCTCAAGGACGACTCAGAATTCCTTTCTGAAAACATTATTGGGTTGATGATCTTGCTTGAACGGGGTCTGGCATTTCTCTGATCTTTCTCCATGTGGTCTATCTTCAGTCTTACTAATTTAATTCCTTTAGTAGGCACTTCTACTTTAGTGACACTTTCTCATGCATTAAGTACTTTTCTAAGACAAATCTAGAAACCATTTTACCAGATCCAATACATTTGGTAAGAGACTATTTCTCCTGTGTGGGAACAGAGCTGTGGTGAGTCATTTGTTAGCATAGTATGTCATGAAGCATTT
The DNA here is from genome assembly GCF_000690535.1 of Cariama cristata. Taxonomy (NCBI): domain Eukaryota; kingdom Metazoa; phylum Chordata; class Aves; order Cariamiformes; family Cariamidae; genus Cariama; species Cariama cristata. The sequence continues at coordinate 12,339 of NW_009632387.1, forward strand.
CTTAGGATAATACAATTATAGATTTCTATCAATAACAATTTCATTATAATTTATTGTTTCTTCTCTTAAGGAGAATATCTTATTAATAATTTCTGTTTGATGTGCTCTCAAAATGCCTCAATGAAGAAAAGATACTACTTTTAATTGAGACTGTGTTGCCTCGAAACATTAATAATTTGGATTATTCTTTAATTTCACTAGTAGTTTGCATTGAATTTATCCTTTTTCATGACCAAGTTGAAAAGGTATCAAACAGAAGTAGCAACAGTAACCAACAAAAGTACATCAAGATCTATGCAGATTATCTTTATGCTGGGTTATGAAGGTGAAAGAAGAATGTCCTTTTTTCTATTAGCTTTACATACTGCAGCTGCTACCAAGTGGAGAAAAATTAGAGTTCCCACACTGGACAGATGGCTCCCAGAAGTATGCGGTGCCCACCGAAAAAATTGCTAGTCTCAGGAATGGCTAGTACGCAGAATATTTGTACACTGAGTTTCCTTTCATTCCCTACTCCCAGAACACGAGTTGGTCTAAAAAGACACCCTCTTTTTTCTCCTGCTGATGTTACTTTGTGATGGAAATCATCACCATATGTTAAATTCAGTGTGCAAAGAATGTACTTCCTTGGTTAGCATGAGGGAGGCAGAAAAAAAGAGATGAGTCAAACCATTGATCAGATGGACAAAGTTTTTCACTTCAAGAAGCAGGAGGCTTGTCAACCTGAATGGTACCTACTGATCCACGACAGGGGAGGAGTGGGAACTGACCTTAGCAAGATCACTGGGCCACTGTGTCAGAGTCTCTGCGTGCATTGCTCCAGGCTGGTTGGCGAGGACGGGCTGGCACACAAAGCGTCGAGACGGCTCACTACATCCGTGTGACTGCAACTATTGCAGTGATTTCAGTAGAGGACATAACCCTTAAACTACTGCTATATCCATATGCTTATGTTCCAAAGTACCTCTAAGGTGTTTCTGTGTGGGAACAGGTGATAAGAGTGTGTCTGTGCAGGTGGAGAAACTTTGCTTCCATTTTTTATGGCTGTAGAGGAAAAAGGGATAAGTGTTGCATTTAAGACACAGATTTTACTTTGTGGCACTTTAAGTTTGAACGACCTCATCTGTAGCAAAAATGGAGGAAGAATTTTCAACAACGTTGTCCAAAAAAAAAAAAAAGATCCCAGCTCTGCCAGAGACATGGTCTGAAACTGTGCCAAAGATTTCAGGCTGGCAAATCAGCAAAGGAGCCAGATAAAGCAGAATGAGTGTAACAGATCTCATCTATTTCAGCACAGCTTAGCCTCTTTACTATGTCACTGTCATCAATACCCAAAAATACTTAGTTGCAGAAATAAATGTGTCTGGCTATTAAAGCAGAACTATTAAAAAGGAAAAAAAAAAAAAAAAAAGGTAAAGAAAAGGAAAGTGAGAAGTGTGGCTGTAACTGTGTAATAATAATACGACTGAACTATTTAGAGGAAAGGAAAAATGTTTTGTATACTGAAAGCAGAAAGAAGATTTGTTCCTATCGTATAAAATAATTCAGTTTCCTGGTTTTGATTTACATTTACTGGTAACAGCTGCTTACAGGTCAGGTAACATTAGCATTCAAACAGCACCCCTAATGAAAGCAACCGTGCAGCTAATATTGGTGTTAATTCTATTTCATGCTCTTGGACTTAATTGCATAGGGGATTGTTTAAAATGGAAATGCCTTGAAAAGGCGCTCTACAAAATGCACGAATACTCACAATCTGCCATCAAAGCAAAACCCTGAAATATATTTCATCTCACAAAAAATGTACAGTATGTACAGTACATAAACCTCCATCAAAGGCAAGCATAGTCCTTACTGCTGCAGAAAGTCTGCACACAGCTGAGATGTTATATCCCAGCATTGTGGGAAATGAGCCACACAGAGCACCCCTGTGCAGAATCTACGAACATCTGCTGATTCCTCTGCACAGGGCAAGAGCTGGGTAACTCAGGGGAAATTATGCAGACTGCGACTATGGTCAAGAAGCCTGCATGTCAGTCGGTCCACACACTGTGTAGAGGGCAACTGCCTTTTGTTCCTCCTCTACAATCTGGTGCTCAACATGTGATTGTGCATCCTACAAAGCAAGGCTGTGAGTCCTGCTTTTACCCTTCACTCAAATGCGTGCACATGTCTCCTCATCACCCAACCTGTGTATTCTTGAAGATCAAGCCAAAAGGTTTAAAACAAAACACTCTCTGGAAATAGACCTGCATGGTGTAAGATGTGTGGAAACTAAGAGAGTATGTGATTTCAGAAAGTGATTGAACATATTAACAGGAGACAACACTAAGGGAGAGCTGGAATAAAAAGACACAAGCTAGGATCAGGATGCCACAGGACTCTAATGAGAACAGACTGGAGAAATACTATCATATTATGTTCTTGCCTGGATCTTACACTATTCCTTGGGCATCTGCTGTCAGACACTGCTGGAGACAGACTACAGTTTTAGGATGACCTTTTGACTGGCCCATGACAGGCAATTCATCCTCTTAAGTTCACCCACTGGGCTTTAGAGACAGGTGTCAAGAGCAGAATAACCTTTTGCAGGATACGACGTAATATTTTAAGCAGCTTTCAGATAACACACCTATTTTGTCAATAAACCCCTGTGATCTCAGGGTAAGGTCTCGCCAGTCTGCCCTATATAACAATTACTATATCCTTTAATCCCATATTCAGACTGTGGATTGCCAATGACATTATCTGCTGGAAGGTTGTTGTCTACAGTTTCTGCCAGAGCAACAATACTGACACTATCGTTTTGTGCATGGGGAGAAGGCATTGGGGCCAGTGGGGAGGCAAGACCTCTTGAGGGGTTCGTAAGACTTGTTCTGACAACTTGTATGCACAAGGCTGCCCCTTAATCCCAGTGCTATGCTGTCCTATAAGGAATGACCTGATTCCCATGCTACATCAACTTCAGTGCCCTGGCTGTTCTGTCGCAGGTGGGCAAACTGGGCAGACAACTGCAGGAGACAAAAATGGGCAATGAAAAATCAACACCAAGGGAATGAAACTCAGTTCAGTTAAATATCCATCAGGATGTTCCTAACTTGTGTTCTTGGTAAGAGCATGTACTAGTTGCTGTAGTAATGTTAGCAAGCTAAAGAGGGGGATGAAATTAAACTAAGATGTGGTCAACACCAACAAAAACTGAAAACCCAACTAGTTAATGAAAATTCCTCCCAAGTAAGAATTGTTTTACTATAGGTAAACACTGTCAATAAGTCAGTGCTGCACTTTTTTAAACATCATACACTTCCCAAAACACCAGCTATTTGGATAGTGTTTAGAAAATAAATATTATTTCCCTTGCTTTTATCTAAGTCAGCAGTGGCCCCTTATACACTGCAGAGAGTTTGCAGCTACAGTGGAGCCAGGAAACATGAAATTGGCTTAAGATGTTGTTTACACAGATATTATACACTTTAGCAGTAGTTTTCTACTTGGTGTAGTTACATCACCTCTCTGAACTGCGTCAGTTAAGGTAACAAGCAACCTGGAACAAGCAACCAACCTACAAGCTGAAACAAGGTACCATCCTAGAAATCTAGTTGAAACCTTTTGAGGCACTAGGAAAATAAGGTAACCAAAACCCCCAGGTAACTGAGGGCTTGTCTCTGTTGCACATTAGAGCATGGTGCCAGCACCAACAATGCCATACAGGTCAGGCCTAGGAGCTGGAAGCCCAGGAGTTCTGGACCGAGATGCAATGTAGCCACTGTGGTGTGGTGGACCAGCCACCTCTTGAACTAGTAGACTGGGCTTCAATCTTTCTGTTAAAAATTCTTAATTTGGCTTTGAAGAAGCAAGTCTAATCTGAACTAAACTCTCTGTGGCCACAAAAGGGATATTTCAGTAAGGAAGAGCATTAATGAAGTTTAGGATTACTTTATTAGCAGTTTCCCTGTAAAGATGGACAGAAATCATTGCAGTGTGCACTAAAATACATGTCATGAATAATGCTTTCAAAACCAAGATTGTCATGCTAAGGAGACTACTGATCATCAGGAAGCTAAATAGGTTTTATGGGGCACTTCATGAAGAGGAAACTTTCAAGTCCTGTGGAAATTAGTGCACAGGTGTAATATTCGGGAGCTTTATTTTCCTGCTGTGAAGTTAAATTCATTTAGATTGATTTTAACTGCATTCTTATAGCTGGAAGTGGGGATTGAGGCCCACATCTCTGACAGAGATGATAACTCAAGTGCCCCACTGGAAGGCGTGGCCTTTCAAGCATTTTTCTTTACATGACACTGCTAGAGTTTAACTAATGGTTTTATATACAATGCAGCAAATTCAGGCCTTTTTATTATTATTCTTGGCATGCAGCAATGATTGCACTTCCAAAGTGAGGCTGCTTCTTTTTTACCTGGGCTCATCAATATCTTAAGAATCCTTTCATGGCTGTCTTGCAAGAGAGACTATCTGGAGTTAGGTTTTGACCTAACACCAAGTTTTCACTAGCACAGTCACAGTGATATGGGCAGAATTAAGCCTGCTTTACACCTATAGGGATGAAAGAAGAAAGTATTAGGGCCTCACTCTTCTTTGCTAATGGGATGGAAGGATGACAGGATAATTTCTACGTAGAAAAGCGTACTTGTGCACATGAAGTCCCTTTGCCTTTTTCTATCTCAGTGATTTTCAGCTTATGATGTGTAAACTGTGGTAGGAGTCCACGGACTTCTTCCCAGAGGACTGCAGGGATAGAAGAAACAAGTCTATTGCCAGTGGACTTATATCTGCTGACATAAGTTCATTGGAAGACATTAAAATTGATGAAAGAAAAATGCTCTGTATGCTCTCCCTGTAACAACGTCCTGTGTCTTACCGGACTCAGGAGAAAAATACGCTGAACCCCAATTTCCTCTCCTAAATCTTAACAGCAGAGGTGGCGTTATGACACCCAGCTGGACAGCACGTATATGTGCGATTAATAAAGCAGCAGTGAAAAACCAGAATAAACTTTCCCCGGCAGGCTGGGCTGCCCGGCTGCGCGGCGGCAGCGAACGCGTCGCAGTCGGCATCGCCATCTGGTGGCCGCGGGGGAGATCGTCCCGGGCTGGGAGGGAGAGATCTCCCACCCCCGCGCAAACCCGCACCCGCCCTGCGGGACTGCCCCCTGCTACCTTTTGTTCCCTGCTCCTACATTATGTCACGTTGGCAGCATGAGTTATTCTTATTGTGTGTCTCAGAAAAGACGTTCAGCATCAACAGGCAGCGAGGAACTTTTTGGACAAAATGTCCAGCAAAGTTGGAACACCTGCAGGGTAAATTCAACAACACTTTTCTCTGTGGACACTTACGGAGTCTTTTGAGGGGAACAACTTCTTATGTTATTTTGGAGGTCTGCAAGTTGAATTGTTTCTGCAAAAGTTTGTTGGTGTTACTAGTAACTACAAAAGCAAGGTCCGGAACAGAAGTTGTTGAGCATAAAGTTTTCCAAAATATCTTCCGGGTGAAACCAGACCTATTGTTTGAAATATGATTCGTTCATTAAAGAGAAGTTGCATGGGACAAGAACACATGCTTTTACATTCACAAATACCCTGTTTCTGAATCCGCATTTTCATTTTGTACATATGAAACAACCCCGTTCATGACATCTCAGTCAGAAAAGAGCACATTAGTTTGAACAGAACAATAAAAGGACCAAACTTGCAGCCCACATTTGAATTTGGCATTTTCTGAGGCCTCATAAGGTTTGAATATTTTGATGCTGGCATTTATGTTCACCTCCCTTTTCTTTGGTGTCATGCAAACTGGAAGAATTGACATGGCTAAAAAAAATTTCTCTGTTACTTCCACATGGTCTGCAAGTAGTAGACTAGAACGTCCCATTAAAACTCAGTGTTTAAATGCTTATAACTTGCTGTTTCAAACAATGGCAAGCATATTAACTTTGCTTTGCAGTTTGTTGTACAAGTATGGACTACCATCTGCATGAACAGAACTCACATCAACTCTTGAACCTGGGTGAAGCCTGACTGATAGCTTTGGCATGGTTACAATGCAACTACTAAACAAGAAAACATGCAATAAGTCAATTTTTAGAAAATACTGGAAGTCAGGCTTGTGGGTTTTTAAGGACACAAAGTGGAACACTTTAGTGGAGCTCAGAGGTTTGACCTTATTCTCCTGAACTGAGTTGCATCAGAACAGCCTTCTAGATAATAAAATGTGAGCACATAAGTTGCACATTTCTAGTACACACTTTCTTCAAAGTACTGGAGAAGGCAGCAAGTTTCTTTGCTCTGGAGCTTATCTGAGGTCACCCTGACACTTTTCTGTCTATTTTCTGGGAACACAGAAGTAGTGAAGTACTTCTGAATAAAAACAGAAAGTTATCACTTCAGAATCAGTCAATCATTTGAGGCAGACTTCACCCCCCCCCCCCCCCCCAATCTTTTTAGGCTACACTCAGCTTGCTGTTTATCAGTCCAACAGCTTGTTACGCTTTTTTAAAAAAAAAATTCAGAATGGCAAGCCTTGCATCAGGGATTCAGGCCAAGAACAACTTAGAAAGTATCACTCCCAAGTACACTCCGCTTCTCTTGTTTCAATTATCTAGAAATCAGAGACATGCAACAAAGAACAGGAAAAGAAACCTTTTATCTGCGAGAGCCCCAAGTGACACACAACTCCAAATTAATAGAGAACACAGCTTTACACACAATTTGCTAGAACCATGCAGTGAGCTGATTTGAAACATGTTTTTGCTTACTTCGCATTCAAAGTATTTGTCCTAGGAAACAGACATAAATATTGAGCTTGGTCTTTGCAGTAGTGACTTCATCATTCTGGTTTAACTCTTCAGAGAGCTGAAGAGTCATTGTGCTAGAAAGCGAGCGTTTAACTTAAACTATGGGTAACTTCCCCCTCTCCTTTCTCTATAAATGTTGATATTTGCTATAGATACCAACTGATCAGGTAACCAGACTATTGGTTTTACCTGAAGGTAAATTTAGCGGACTTGTCTTATAGGCTGTTATGAAGACATAAAATGCCATATGAAGCCTAGACATCTCAAAACCAGTGGGAGAATGAGTAGGTTTGTCCCTGTCTCTGTATAATCTTGGTACTTGGTGTTCAGTACTGTATCCAAGAGACTATTTGATCTGGGAAAGACAGTGTGTGTTGCCTGAACTGTGCTGCCTGGAAGGAAACAGGCTCAGGCTGTGAAATTGTTCACATAGTACCTCTCAGCGCCATGTAGGAGGTAGGTGCTGATATACGGCTGAGGATCTGGGTCTAACTTGTGAAAGCTGCAACCCCATTTACTGTTGCGGGGCTGAATAATGAGACATGGATCCAGTGACAGAAGTGACTTTGTCATGTGATTTTCAGTGTATTTTGACATGACATAAAAAATTAGTTGGAAACTCACAAAACATCATTCAGAGTCCTGAAGTTTTCACCTGTAAACTACCTATGTAGATGGAAAAGAGTTTAAAAATCTTCTTTAAAGTGTTCAAAAGATATTTTAGATCTGTTAGCATTAGAAATATTCTTAAAGTAGACAGACTTTTATAAAAAAATGTTGCTTTTCAGACAGTAATTTCTTGAAAAACATTTTCCAGAATGTTTTAACAGCTTAGTCATAACCATTTATAGTATGATCACAAAACATACCTGTTTTTTAAAGTAATCAGATTTGCCTCTCTCACAATGTTGCATATGGGATAGGAGGATAAAGTTCCTCTTGTTGCTCTGTGACACGCTTCTAAGCAGAAGACTCTGCACTGCTTTATTTCTGTAGCCTGTTATATAGTTATTACTACTGCATGTAATATATCCATATTTTTTTATATAAGCACTTAAAACTAACATTGTCAGTTTATGAATATATCAAATATTTCAAAATTTTTTGTGCTTGTATGTCTGTGTGTATACACAGAAAATTTTTAGATATTTAATTGTCTTATAAACTTTGGACACCGTATGACTTTTAGAGGGATACATCATTATTTATTTAGTTAGGATTCTTAAAAATAATTGTTGTTCAAAGGTCAAAACCTCAATGGTAGTGAATATTTGACATCAAGTTAGATTGACTACACAGAAAACACATTTCCACACCTGAGAACAAGGATATCAGGAAAGACAGTGAGATGTGGATTCTTTTCAGGGGGGGAAAAAAAAAAAAAAAAAAAAAAAAAGAAGAATTTCTGCATCTCTCTTCAGAAAAACTGAAACCATCGTCCAACTGGAACAAAAGTTGAAAGACCCTTTGGACATTTGCCTTGTTTATACCTGCTGCCAGTTACTGACCTTGTAGGAAAGGCTCAGGAACCTTTTATCTCCCCTAACACAAGGAGTTCATTATTGAAGAGACAGTTGGGTAGCCCAAACTCAGTAAATTCACAGATGTTCTGAAAGGGATTCATTTCTGCACCAGTGTCATGACCAGAACAATTGCAAAATGGGGGAGGCTTGGCAGTTGCCCGTCATATGCTGCTCAGGATTTTGGGCTCTACATCTGTTTGCTCAACCTACCAGAGGACCTAGTGCAGCAGGATTCACCTGTGCAGATTCTGACACCTCTAACACATTTCCTTCCAGCTCTGACACATCTTCCTCCCCTCCCTAGTCTCCATCACTAAACACTTCCAATACGAATGTTTTATACTCCCTTTCACTAGCAAATACCTTCCTTTTACCTGGTGACTCATATGAGTCATACATAGGATCCTCTCCATGATGCTCAGGACAAGCCCACCGACTTCAGTAATCGACGTAGAGATTCTGGGACCCCTTTCATCTAAAGTCTCCATCAACTGCCCATTTTAGTTGAGAAGTGATGAGATGACTGCAGCCTTTCTGTTTCCATGACCTGCTGAGCTGAAGAGCAAGTGACCTGCTGCCTGAGACTGGTGACTGCCTGAAAAAAAGTGCTGCACAGCACTGCCTTCTAGCAGTTGATGTGTAGACATTCTGAACCATCGCTGTAAGAACAGCTCATCTCTACACCTAGTTCAGCCACAGTCTTCTATCCAGGGCATATTTGTAGAAGGCAGCAGAAGAAACTGCTGCCTCATTTGTCTGATTTACCAGCAGCAAAAACACCCACCCAGAAATCAAAATTTGGCCCTGTACTTGGGAAGTCTGTTTTCTAGGGCAATCAGTGACCATTCTGAAATTCTTTATCACATTCATGCCTATGACAGCTCTTAATAATGCTTGAGCAGCTTTGTGGCAAACGAGCCTGATAGAGCTAAATGAAAAAGCAGCGTGTTCCTTCCAGTTGTGGAAGAGAGAATGGGCTGATGGACAACTTGTTAGTCTCATTTCTGCTGCACAGTGAAAGTTTGTTTCAACTGATGGCAACTATATAAAAAATCAGTGGGAATGTTAATGACAGGTTAGCAATGAAGGAAAGGTCCTGGTAGCTAGGGGTAAGAAATCACAATGGTGAAGTCATTGTCCTCTCCTTTTGCCGTTGCCCAGTATCTCACTTGCAAAACCCCATGGCCTTCTTCACAGGGAGATTTATAAGGGAGTTGGAAAAAAATACTCCCTGGAAAGTACCCAGGAGGGTCTTACGGACTACGGGGAGCTGAGGGTTGGAAAGTTAATGTCAGAGATATGAATATTATCTGAAAGATTTTAGAGTGATCTAGGTGACTCTTCAGGTCACTACACTGCCAGGAAAATTGGGCACAGGTAGCAACGGGTGTTTCTTGGATGCTCTTCCACTCTGAAATCTGTGTAAGTGCTCTGGAAATCTTGTGAGAATGAGCTAATATGAGACTCATAGTCCGTTACAGTCTGGACAGGAAATGTTCTTGCAGTGTTTTGGCTTCATTCATTGTGCCCAGATGACATGCAGGAATGTGTGAAAATGAAAAATGATGGACCAGAGGTGGGGATAAACATGCTAATGAATGACAGCATTTAGTATCTTAGAAGGAATTTGTATCTTAAAAGGAACCTTTGCTCAGGTTCAGATGGAAGAACGTGAAAAAACCATCCTGAATTATTCCCACATTGTTGGCTTCTGTTCACCTGCCCCTGCTAGGTTGGATCTGTGAGCAAAGGTGTCTGAGAAGAGAGGCTCCTCTAAAAATGGGAAAGCCCTTTGAAAGAAGACAAATGTACCAAGGAAGGAAATACACTGCAAAAGAAGCAATGTCCTGAAGAGTTACTCTTGTGATCACTCTGCACTTCCAGCCACCTTTCAACATAAATTCCTCATCGCAAAGTTCATCAGTTTGGTCAACTGGGCTTTCAGAAGTGGGAAAGCTTGCTATTTAAGGTAGCATACTGTACCTTTGCAGCATGGAAAAAATATGAGAAATATTGAGGGAATAAGCTTTCTCTTCCCTCCTGGAACCCTATGCAAAGATTTCAAGCTTAAGGTAATCTTTCCAGCATTAGTCACTGGGAATTAGTATGTCCTCTCCAGCTGTTGCTGGGCCAGGCTGTAAAAACGAAATAGACTTCAGTGGAATGCCCAAAATTCATTTTCTCACTCAGATGCTTTCATCTCACTCATTTCATTGTGTTTACAGGCTGGCAGGTTTCCTGAGGGCAGCCATGATTTAGATTTACAGTTCCCTGGCCAGTCTAATCCTGAAGAAAAGTTATAACACCTGTAATGTAATACTGTTTCCGAAAAGAGTGAAAAATGTATTGGTCTGAAAAAGAAACCTCTAAACTCCAATAATCACAGTATATCACGTATCTCTGCACCCCATTGCGGCAGCCAAGGTTGCTATTACTTCAAAACAGTTTCAATTCCATTTTCCTGTCTCCACCCACTCGTTTTAAAGAAACCAAACCTGTCTCATCATGCTGTAGACTTGGCTTTGAAAATATCTCTGGGATTTCTCCTTTCTCCTATCCAGATCAGGCTGGGGAAATTCTGGAATCTTTGGGAGGGAAGGAAAACAGCTCTGTGATGGTCCAGTGCCTCTTCCCAGCTAATTAAAATGGCTGGACATCCTCGCCATGTCCTGCCAACCACCAGACAGCCAGGTTTTCACTCCTCTACATTTATGGGCTCCTGTATATGTGCTGAGGGACATTAAAGTGTGCTACAAACTTCACAGAGAATGACCCAAAATTTAAACTTCAAGCTGCGAAGAGCAAGTGGTCAGAAACAACACCAAAGGGTCACTTTTACAGATAACACCAAGAGAACAGGAGAAGAGTCAAAGAAAGAAAGAGCAAATCAGGAACAAGTTCAACACCCCTGCTTTCCCCTGAGCAGGTTGTTATTCTTACAGTATCTTTTGTTCTGTCATCATATTTAGAAACTGTTCACTGAAATAATGGCTACTGTTATCCCCCCTCAAAAAAAAAAAAAAAATAATTAGTCCTCTCATGATCAGTTTGAATAAGATCCTTTCAAGAACACCAGCTTTTATGTTTACTGCAGCTTTTTAGCTCCCTTCTTTTCAATTTTCCACATGTCTCCGTAATTCTTGTTACTAGATCATTCGAGGGTAGGAACTTCTCAGTATCTCTTGGAAAACGCTTTTGATGCAAGATTGGCCATGGAAATGTAAAGAGTCTGTGTTGCACATTTCTCTTAGGTGAATCAGAGGTGTAAATAAGCTTATACTGGTAAGTAAGAAAAAAGAAACAGGCCCAAGAATTCTGAATAACAACCTGGAATTTCAGATATTGATATAAACATTTTTATTTAGGGATATTCTATCTTCATTAATGGCAAAGCACTTTTCAGCCTTCTAAGAAGGTATTCAGTAAGAACAATCCAAGTCCCTGAGAACAGAAATAGAAAATTGATGTATTGTAGAAATACTTTGAAACTCACGCATTATGTTATTCCATATCTGACTATTCTTATTACTTACTGCACCCTCACTGGGTGCTTAAGAATCACAGACAACTGTGTGAGGTTTCTTAACAAAATGCCATTTAACATTCATTGGACAAAAGACATGCTTCCAAAAAAAAAGCAAGTCAACAGACCACTTTGATCCTCCACCTATGTCATTTTTCTGAGTAACCCTGAAACTAGCTTTCCATATCAAGCTTTAAACTCATTCAGATTGAAAGCTCTTCAGATCTGAAACTACACTGGTAAGGAGCATACCATGTGTCGTGGCCCTTCATACTGGGAAGAAAAGAGAGGGCCAGCCAGGTCGCAAGTGACTTCACCCACTGCAGTGCATGGGGACCTTGGGCCAAGCCAAGATCTGATCTGTTTCATGGCCGGGGCTTCTTGGCGGCAGCAGCTGATGCCAAGGGAATGTGTGGGCAGTTCTCACCTGTAAGCTGGTAAGCTCTGTCACTTTCATCTGTTTCTAACATAGGGCTCATAGGCTTAATCACTGCCTCTGTCCTCTGTGGAGCATGTTATTTGAACACTGGTCTTGTTGTCCTGCATACTTTAAAGAAATATAGTCCTGCTTTGAGCAGGTGGTTGAACCAGGTGACCTCCTGAGGTTTCTTCCTGAATTATCCTGTCACTTCTAAGCCCTGGTCATTTCATGGTGCAAGAAGCCAAAATCAGTCAGGAAAACACCTGGATTCATTACTTGGCTCTCTGCCTGTGTGAGTGTGAATCTATGCATGAGACACTGAGAAAATCACATCATTTGCCCTTTGTGTCCGCTGTAAAATACTGCCCAAAACATTTGAGGAATGAGAGCTGTAACACACAAAATTCCAAGACAGAAAATACCTATGGCACTACAGATGCTCAGTGCCTGCTCTGCCCCGTGACACTCGTGGCAGTGGCGTGGCTTCTCTCTCTCTGTGCCCCCAACAGCAGCAGGATCAGCACCCTGTGTAAGATAAAGATCAGGAGCTCATGAAGGCTTAGCCCTGCCAGTGTTCACTAAATGTGATTTCTAAAGTGTCCTCACCCTGTTTCAGGAGCAGAAATCTCAGGGAGACTTGAGACAGAGAAGAGGTGACAGAGTAAATTAATGTAGCACACACTTCACAAATTTAAGCTTCAAAGGAAATCACAAGTACACAAATCTGATTTGCCTCTATATTTATGGGTTTGGGGATCCACTCCAAGAGATAATCAGCAAGATGCCACCCTAGTTCACAGAATTTCCTCACTCAGATATGAGGCTGGTCTGCCTTTGTCTTGTTTCACTTAGAGCATGCTTGCTCATGCAGAACATTTGGACTTGACAATATGATTCTCTTCTTCAACCTTAGGAATCCACAAAACTTGAAAAAACCTCTCCTGGGGTATAAAAGAAAGAGATAGGTAATACGCTGCAGCCTTCAGTGAAATATAATCTTTATTATTCCTTCAGTAAAGAGAATAATCCTGCAACTCAAATACAAAAAACTTGGAAGAGAAAATGATTTTTCAGCTGACCTTTTATTTCAATAAATTATTTTATTTTGTATATCAACACAAGTGAAATGTTTGAAAAGTTCGTGCTATGAAAGTGATTAACAAGCACTTGTGACTTAGTATTGTGTAAACATAATAAAAGCTAGAGTAAGAGCAATACCTGGTTTAATCTGTGTTGTTTAACAAGTATTTCTAAAGAGCTCATCCCAAACAACACTCTTTTCACGTGAGAGTGGGGAGGTCAGAGTTTGGGAGCCTGCACTGAGATGCGGCACTCCTCCCTTGTGTTACTCTGTTTTCAGGTATCTTGTGCTTACATGGTGTCAAATGGAATTACTAGCAAGTGCTGGTAGGCGGTCACTCTACCACTTGTACTGAGTTTTTCCTGCAGACAGGACACCTACAGTAGGGTTAAAGGGGGGAGGAGACCCTTGAATATAGGAAAAAGCAGGGTATGATCAAAGTTGTTATGGTTATTTAGTTGCCAATAAAGCCAAAGCCCAGCAAAGTTGACCATGTGTAATTTCACTTCCCAAGTCATAGCTCCAGCTACCATCACTCTAAGGGCACCCCAGACAGGGTGTGGAGAATTAGCAGCTATAGACATAACTGGAAGATTCATAAATCCCTCTGGGCACTGGATATTTTTGAAGATCACAAAATGACAGAAAGGCTGAGGTTGGCAGGCACCTCTGGAGGTCATCTGGTCCAACCCTTCTGCTCACGCAGGGTCACCTATGGCCGGCTGCCCAGGACCGTGTCCAGACGGCTTCTGACTATCTCCAAGGAGGGAGACTTCACAAGCTTCCTGGGCAACCTGTGCCAGTGCTTGGTCACGCTCAGTGAAAGAAGTGTTTCCTGATGTTCAGAGGGAACCTCCTGTGTTTCATTTTGTGCCCATTGTCTTTTCTCCTGTCACTGGACATCACTGAAAAGAGTCTGCCCTCCTCTTGTTTGCTGTCATTGAGTGCCCACAGTGGGCTTGACTGGCAAGAAAGTCGTCTGCACCCACCACCCTCTATCTGGGTGAAGGCTGCCATTCAGAAAGTCAACTTACTGAGGTTTCACTACCAGAAAATAAATTTTTAGAAAATGGTGTATCTGTGCCAACTCACTACATAGCTTGAAGAGAAGTTATCCAAACTTCTTGACAGCTCTATCCACATTTCTGATAAAATCAGGATTAACCACAGCTATAATTTCGTTGTTCCAAGTGGACTGCAGGTACACAGCTGATGTTTACAAGCTCTGTGTATTTTACTGGAAAGGAGATGGATACCTTGTTTAGAGGTGGGTGATAACTCCCCAGTTCACTTGTCTGCTACGGGATGGACCTGACCTGGAGCTGGAGTCCAGACTTGGGATAAGTTACGATGATGGTCTTAGCACCTTCTCATGACTTGATTCTTTCCTTCCCAGATTCTTTCTTCTGAGTCAGACAGCCGACATACCGATGCAAAACAGTCCCCTGCTGTCATCTGCTATCAACTTCTGAGTTGCACATAGCTATCTGCTATGGGAGAGCCTGTGGTGGGTTGACCGTAGCAGCCAAGCCCTCATCCAGTTGCTTGCTTCATTCCTTCCAGTAGGTGGGGGAGAGAACTGCAAGGACAAAAGCAAGGAAAACTCATGATGGATTGAAATAAATGCAGTTTAATATGTAAAGAAGAGAAAAAAAAACCAAACAACAACCACAAAAAAATGCCAACTAATTCAAAGGCAATCGCTCACCGCCTCCCACCAGCACACTGATGCCCAGACAGTTTCCGAGCAACAGCTATTTTGGCAAAACTTCCTGCCACAGTTTTATTGCTGAGCATGATGTTATAAGGCATGAAATACCTCTTTGGTCAATTCAGGTCAGCTGTCCTGCTGTGTCCCCTCCCAATCACTTGCTCACCCCTAGCCTAGTCACTGAGGGGACAGAGAAAGAAACAGAGAAAGCCTTCACGCTGTGCAAGCGCTGCTCAGCAATACCTGAAACATCAATGTTGTCAACATGGTTTTGGTCACAAATCCAGAACACACCACCTTACCAGCTGCTGATTAACTCCATCCCAACCAGACGCAGTGCAGAGCCATACAAACTACCTAAGGCACTGGCATCACTGTTTGGCTTTGTGTATCTTCAAGAGCTCAGCAACATGGCATCCACAACACTTAAGACAGGAATCTCATATGTGCATATCTGCAGAGAATCTGTCCCATATTTTACTAAATTCCTAGGCTGTGTGGAGGTGAAGCCACTGCAGATAACTTTCTGTGTACTTGTAATGACTATCTTCAATGCAACTGTAAATAATATTCCAGAAAACAGTGTGTCCTAAAGTATAATCACAAAAAGGCACCCACTCCTACTTCCAATTCTTTGCTTAATGTTCCCTTCAGACAAACATGCTGTATTACCCACAGTTTTGCTAGTCTTCTGACATCTTCACCAGCACTGGCTATTGCTGCCTAGAGTCATCAGACAGTCAGCATCGTAATAGTGAAAAAAAATTAAAAATCAGAAGAGTATAACAGAACTTACCATTTCCTTTGAAAGAAATCTAGCAGAAATTGTAGTGTCAAATAAGGCAAATAATGTTCAGCATACTGTTTGTAAAAGACCATCGGTAAGACCCCAAGTTTGGCCTTTGACAAGCTTAAGCCAGTTGTTAACACTCCATGCTGCTGCAGGAATGAGCTGGGCCTCAGTGCCAGAAGTAATCAGCTTGCTACTGGCAAAAATGCTGCAGAAGGCAAAATAAATATAAACTATCTGACTAAATCATAATAATGCTGGTTAGTGAAACATAAAGCCAGCAACAACAACAACAAAAACCCAAACCTAAAACCTATCATTAATCCACACTTTACAGATGAAGAGCTGGGGAATTAAGGCATTTCTTCATTTCTTTAACTTCGCAAAGTCTAAGACCAGAGAAGTTTCTTTCATCTGACCACCTCTGCTTCATACACTGAGGCCAGTATAAAGCAGTGTTGTTTGACTGCAGGGTATCTTCCAGGAAGGCATCTTCTGGGTGGAGAACCCACCACTTGCTTTGATAATCTTCTCCAGCAGCTAAAAATCACAAAAAACTCTCAGTCTTCTTTCTCATTTTAACATTTCTGGCTTTATCCTTTAACCAACCACTGGTTCTTGCTGTGTCTTTCTCTGTTGAATTAAAGGGCTTTTGAATACCCAGTGTTTTATGTCCATGGAAGTATGTGTACACTGTAATTAAGCTATACGTCAATTTTTCTTTTTCTCTATAACTTGAAATGGTTAAAGACTTTAAGAAGAGGTCTCTAAATCTTTGTTAGAAGACACTTCCTCCACCCCATCAAATCATTTTACGGCTTTTTTCTCTGCTCTCTCCACATCTCATGTTTGTGTGTGTGTGCATGTCTGAGTGTTGTGTGTGAACTTCAAAACAATGCAGATCCCCTGTATCCAGCTCATCAATGTCACACTCAGAAGGAAAATCATACTTTCCACTTCTACCCACTTTTCTCCTTTATCCATCCAAGAACTGTAATAATCTGCTTTGCCTCTGCACTGACAGATGAACTCCTGTTGAGCTGAGTCTCCTACTTCTCACACTGCCATCCACACAGCAGCCCATGCATTTGTTGGCATGACTTGCAGGCCTTCCTTTTATGACCACGACCACGTACTAAATGGTCACAATAAAGCATATTTTGCATAAATAGTTCCAGTTTTCCGAGCGACCCAGGTTGCATAAACAAACATTCATACATATTTGTGTGTGTATACGTGAACTTCATAAATATTATATATACATATTATGAATTTATATATTTTATAGATACTATGTGTTATATATTTTATATATATGTGTTACTATACCCACTGAGTCCTCATGGTGATTTGCCACCTTGTCAATCTATGTCATCCACAACTGTTATGAGCTCCTGTGCTTACGAATCTCTGCCAGAGCTACAGCCTGATCATCTGTCAGAGGCAGGGCTCCCCCCGAGGTAAAGACCCACTG
>NW_009632387.1:29703-40389 GCF_000690535.1 Cariama cristata
GCTGGGTTGTCATAACAGAGAGCAGATAGATGAAGTAGCAGGAGGTGAAAGAGTCCTTACTTTTAGTAAAAATGGAATTTTATTGTACTGTAACTCTGAGGATTTGTCAAACATGCAGACTTGGCTATTTTAAAGTCAAAAAGCTTAGCGGAGGTGGCACTTGCACACATTGAGGCTCTCACACATTGTCTCCTTCGTCATTTGTCTAGGCTGCAGCTCTGAAAGGACGTAACTGAACATATTATAAATGTTTAATTCCTCATATCCTGTTCAAAGCAACACTGCTAAAGCCATGTCCTTACCACTGTGCTGCTCTGCCTGACTTATTTTGCTCACTCACTTTCCAGTCTTCACGTCCAGCATTAGGTTTTCTTCTTCACCTTCTAAAGGCTGCAAAAATCTGCTATTGCCTTTGTTTTTAACTACTGTCCCCTACCTTTCGCCAGCTGGGACTGGAGCTCGCACCTGCAGCCTGCAGATATTTTTGGCTGAACAGCTCCATTGGCTCAGGTTCAGGTACACACCTCTGTACAGGGTCCAGCCACTAGAGGGGACAGAGCCTTACACTGGTGTAAAGGCAGCTTAGATGAAATTTTGTAAAATGCCTGTTCCTGAAATGAGGCTTGTTCTTTGGGAGCAGAGCAGGTCAGACAGGTGACTGGAAAACAAAAAATTTTGTTTTGAGATTTTTAGGTTGATGGCACAACCGCTTCTCAAGAGAGGCAGGCTTCTGTGCCAGGGTGTTATTCCCCTTTGTCTCCAGAGACAAAGCGTGATGTGTCTCCCAGGGTAAGCTGCTAGAAATGGAAATAATTATGCTCACTTTGGTGAAGCACTTTGGGATCCTGGGAGGCAAAGGAGTGTCACACAGCAAGAGTTGGTGTTAATACTCAGCACTCCCCCACTGCTGCCCCTGCCTTTTGAAGGGTTGCAGTTGCTCGCCATGCCACAACAGCTAAACCCCTTCCTGGTTCTTTAGTTCAGTTTGGTTTGCTTACTCTCACACAAACTCATAGGCTTTGTACACAACCAATGTAATGTGTGCAAAAAATTTTAATGAACCAGTGAGAACCTCTCATGAGTGTAAAATAATGTCTCCTGTATTGTGTTTCTTACTGTTCATTGGTTACTCACACTCCGTGTGCTTTGGTTGTGCTACTCTATAACCTTCCTGGCTCAATTTGGCTAGAAGGAAACAAACATATTCTGTCATTTATGAACTGGTTGGAGGGAGTCTGTGAGTTTCGTAACCAAGTAAAATAAATCTTAAACTAGAAAACTAGAATGGTTAAGCCTGTGGTTTGAAGGCTTTAAATGGGAGCTCCAGGGGATGCACCAGCTTCTGTAATGGCTGTTGAAATGCTGCTTTGGGGGAACATGTCAGGTCATGCAGACAGCTGCACTTTAGTTGGAAATGGTGAAAACTAGTAGTACAGCATTTAAATTAATGAATATTTGGCAGTATTGGTGTGACTATGCTCTTGTGGGTATCTGAAGCTACAGCAGGGTAAAGAAGCTTTAATCAATCAAGATAATTTACTTTCCAGTTTTGTCATTCATTTAGATGAAGAGATCATGGTGAGACTTTCTATGATGCTGAGAGATTGTGATTAGGCTTTCTGTGGTGCTGAGAGTGAACTCATTTCCAGGTTAGTAAAACATGATTATTATCTGGTTAATAACTTCTTAAATATAGGACTTGTAAAGCTGTACCACTGTGTCTTAAAAGACTTGGTAAGTTGAAAATACTGTTTAAGCTTGAAGCTAGCAATTCTGTAATTCAGGTACACAATAGAAATATTAATTAAGAGATCTTAATGGAAAGATGATAAAAAATGATCCAAGCTCCTTTTTAGCACACAACACCCCTACAGCTGGTCTTTTCAGCTAAGAGGTTGTTAAACCAGAAGATGGAGTGGAGACAAGGAGGAGGTATTTCTGCATACACTAGGGGAAAAAAAAGCCGATTGCCCAAAGTAATTGTCAGAGGTGGCTCCTGTAGTCATCATTAGCCATAAAAGCAGAAAAGACACAGATCTAAAACTCTCCAGGACATGGCAGCCTTAAAGGACACTACAGGGACTGATTAGTCAGAATCACAGGTAACTGGGAGCACTGCAGTAGCCAAGGAAAATCTTCATCATTAAATATAATCTTAACAATGCATTCACCATTGGACCTTTTGTAAATTTCTTCAATTATTGTGATTCTACAGCTTTTAAATGTTCTCTTATTTGCAAAATTTAAATAGTGTCAGGGCTGAACAAATTGTCATGCACAAGGTACACCATTCCCAGTGGGATGGATGTCTTATAAACACCAGCTGGAAATTATTGTCATAGTCACCAGTATATCCTAGCTATCCATAGGCCAAAGGATGCACCTAGTTGGAGGTGGGAATGGCAGGGTTTCTGCATAAAGAGCTTTTTATGCTGATCACCAGAAGATAACCTAATTCAAGATCATGGACTAAATGTCAATGCCTCAGGAACCAGACCGTGATGGGTAAAGCACCAAAGGTCGCAATTGCATAAGCTGCAATCTGCTTACATGAAAACCCACACTGCATTCAGCAGTACTATGCAGAAAAGGCATTGATAAGCATGGATTCATGTGCTGAGGAACGCCCTGTGTCCTTAAGACACAAATGCCCTTTTTATTTCCTTCCTCCCTTGAGTTTGCAGAGGACTACAGCCTGGACAGGAATACTTTGTTCAGTCGCTCAGGTGCTGTAAGTCTCTGTTAAATTTTCTGCTCCTTACCCCTCTCATAACCTCAGACGTTGGTTGGGCTGCTGGCAGTAAATCAGTGCACAGTCTAACATAAGGTGTTTAAGAGTGGCTAATGTCTGAGGCTAAATGTTTTCCAACAAGGTACGGAATAGATTGTTAAGTGTGATAGTGCCACGGAGGGCACTGCACTCCCCACTCTGTTACCTTTCCCCCCTCCAGGATTTGGCTGCTTATGCTCCAGCGATCTGAGGCTCAACTCTGCTCCCAGCTGGTTGTATGACTTCATCTCAGACTGCTGATGAAGCTACTGATCTGTGACAAAGTGTGAAAATGTCTGTAGAAGATAAGAAACAAGGATAGCAAAGGTAAAACTACAGGCAGAGGATCAAGATAGCTCAAGAATTTGAGAGGAAATATACTGACGTGAGGAGGAATAAACTTCTAACTGAAAGAACTAGGGAGAGGGTTGCTGGGTTATTGGGTGTCCCTGGTATTGATGGAGCTGGTGGAAGATGTTGGGTTTGTAATGCCAAGGTTTTGCTCCAGGGAGCCACAGCAGTGTGTGATCTCCCCTGGATGTTGCCCGCTGGGCCAACAAGGTTTCTTGGATGCCTTACAAGAGGTGGTGAATGTAGCTCTGTCTTGTAGCTCATAAAATCATAGGTATCTTTTGTGTGTGCCAGTCAGTAAATACTTGCTGTGTACTTGTAAAGTTGTGCATGTCCTGTTTGCAGAGCCTCTCGCACCTGTCTACAGACACTTGAAAAAATGGACCTGAAAGAAAGGTGACAGCAGGACCTTCTCCACAAAACATCACCCCCGAGCCATTTCAGCACTGGGAGACTGTATGTGCAGTCACCAGTATACATGGAGGAGGTTCTCACACAGTTGTTGGGGTTTACCTAGCACAGAAAGTCCAGAGTCCCTACCTGGAGGACTTAGATAAGAGCTTTAACTTTTACAGAAGATATTCTGTGCCTTGCCTGTTCTGATTTATTAACAATACATAAGATGATCCAATATTTGGCCACTGCCTTTAAATCATATGATTTTCCATTCCAAATGACAACCTTTGCCTTTTATTAGTGTGGCTTAGTCTTTAATAAGGCTTTACTATATCCGTAAATCTTACCAGCACTCTAAGAACAAGATTTTGTACCTATTATAAATAACCTTGGCAGTGGCATGACCACATCCACTGGCATACTTGAGAATATGATGCTGCTGCCCCAGGTCTCAGCAAGCATGCACAGAGGAGGAAGCATTCATACTGCAGCTGCACCAAGAAGGAAAGGTGTGGGCTGGTGATGTGGGGGCAGCTGAGGGTGATGAAGCCTCCTGAATTCAACAGCCTCTGCTAAAACTGAATCTCTGTAAGCCATGCAAAGCTATTTAGCTCCTCTTTCTCAATTTCCTCATTCCTTGAAGGGATCCTTTAGTTTCTCCTTCCCTGGAGAGACACAAGAATAGATCGATTAATGTCTGTAAAACACCAAAGAGAGAAGCACTGTGTAAATGTCATGGTTGATTATTGCTACTCAGCCTTTCAAAGGAGCATCAAACTACGTCTAGCCTTTGAGCTCAGCTGGATCTTTGGGGTGAAACAGAGAACTGTATCTTCAGAGCTCAGAAGCTACTGCTTGACAGCCTCTGTAAGCACAGCAGGCCAGCATTTGCTGTGTGCCCTGATCTGCGTTTGCCTTGCTACCAATTCCTTTTGCTTTAGCTAGGAATACAGTATTACATGTTAGTAATATCATCAAGAGTTAAAGTGACTGGTTGATATTACCAATTTGTTGCTAATTTCTATGGATTCCTCCTTGTTCTGCCTTAACTCAAATACTAGATGTCTGAATAGTGTTTTTGAAGTCCCTGGGAGCAATGCTTTACAAGTCTGGACTCCCAGAAGACACCTGTTTGCAGAAGTCCCTGCTAGAGCCATGGCCAAACATGACTGGCTGTTTGGCTCATCTGAGCAAGCACTGGGGAAGGAAATGTTGCTATCCAAGGAAAGGACAAGAAATCATGAGTGTGTACTGAGTAAACTCCAGCAGTGATGCTGTGTCATCCCCTGCCAGTGACAAAGGGCAGCAGATATTTTCATCCACCCACAAGACATTAAGACCATTTCTGGAAGCATTTCTGGTAGCTTATTATAGTAATTATTTCTTCTGCCTGTGTTGTAGAATATTACATCGTGAAGCAAATTTCTCGTCTTCAGGCCTCAGACCCTGGATGTACTGGAGAGGGTTGTTCTGCATTTGGTGGGTCTGGACCACCTGTAATGCAGATATTCTCACCTAAACTTGCTCCACTGGGACCAACCCAGTGAAAGCTGTCAAGCTCCAGGGACTGCGTAGCTTGAGGTAGAAATAACGTGAGTTTTGTCCCTGCCTAACTATTGTTTTCTTTTGCAATTACATGTGGCTAGAAAGTTATTAACAGAGTATGAATTGCTCATCCTGCTAGCTGAATGGCACTACTAGGATTCCCAAATCATGAGTGTGGTAACCCAAAGGGTCCTGAAGAACCTTTGTGGGAAGAACAATTCATTACTTAACTGTGGTTGATGCCAGTACTACTAATGGGCTCCTCCACAGAAGGACAGGATGGAAAAGTTGAATGGGACTGCATGGTTTCATTTCGTGCAACACTCCAGAAAGTTTCTCAGTAGCAGTAGAAGCAGAGTACATGTCCTTGGAAACTTGCAGTAATTCAAAGCCTCCAGGAGCACCCAGAGGATGTCCACAGATAGAAAGGCAAAGGTTGATGTTGTCTGCAATTCTATAGCCTTCAATCCTGCAACAACTGCAATCCTACCCAGACTCCTCATGTCCCCTGAGACCGTGCTTCCACAGGGGATGGGCTGTCCGCTCCTTGCCAAAAGCTCAGTCTAAAGTCTCCTGCCATGAGAGGAGCATGTTGTTCACTAGGAGACAACACAACAGGCTCAGCTCCTTGCATCCCCACAAATGGTGCTGGCAAGGTGGAGAGTTGTCTCTCAGGCACACATCGGAGGAGGTTCCCGACAACTTGGAGCATGCCTCCCTGCTCCAGCAGCAGTCTATAGACTCAGGCTCCCCACCTTCAGCCCCCTGTGTCTCTGCTTCTGATTCTGCTCTCTCTGACCCCAAAAGTCTGCAGGGAAGAGTGCCACTGCTGCATGCCCCAGTTCAGGACTGCATTTCTGAAGTGATTACTGCAGAGACTTTATAAGTAGCAAACACAAATGTATATCGCACGTCTTGCTGCTTTTTCTTCCTCTACCAACCCTTACTTCCCTGAGTTTTCCCTGAATTTTCTTCTCTGAGCTGATTCTCTTCTCTTTCAGCACTCCCTGCCCAAACCTGGCAGCACAGCCAAACTTAAACACTTCTGTGGGTTAAGCCATTCCAGTTCTCTGGCAAAGGAAAGGATTTCTGCCACTGAACAAACTGTCTCCTGGTCAGGACCCATCCTTGTGGCACTCAACTTCATCCCAGCTGCTTTAAGCACCTGCATTAGCAGAAGCAGGGATGTAGCCACTCAGTACTCACTGCGTAAAGGAGAGTGGCCCCTGGAAGGGATCTAGCTCTCAGCTGAGCTAGTTGATGGTGGAGGTACTCATCTTATGCCTGTTACCAAGGGGCTGAAAAACATATGGCAGCGGTCATAGGTGACTGAAGTTAGGTGGCAAGTCCAGGTCTTTTGTGGCATGATGCTCTGCATTACATCAAAAGATATGGCTGCAGCACGTCTACAAAAGGGACTACATTGGCTCAGGCTAGTTTTACAGAAGTCTATAGCCCATAGCTTGCCTGTAAAATTATCAGACAGACATATTTCTTACAGAAAATCTTATTCTAGGAGAGGGTGATTTCATAGCAAGTCAAGATGTGGTGGTGCAGTTCTCTTTTCAGCTGAAACCGCATGTGGAAGAAGTTTCCTGAGACTCAATACTGGACATCATTGGGTTTAGATAAAACCAGTAAGTAAAAACTGCATAGTTCATGCTAGCAAAACAACCGGTGGAGGAGTGGTCTTGATCATAATCTTTATGTAGGGCTAACTGAAAATTGCTAGGCTAGTATCTGCCACCTGGTATTTTTAAACTTGGCTGTAAAAATTTCCTATTTCTGAATTTATACATAAACTTGATCAAGAGGTCTGAATGCCAGAAATCATCAGAATTATGTCTCTGGTGTTGTTTCATAAGATGGTATACTACCCCACAGGTTCACCAACGAAGACAAATTACTTTATTTGTACTTCAGTTTTCAGTCTTTCTCAGCATCGGTCTGGATACTTTGCTGCAGGATTCAAAAAAACTGCCCACTTTGTATCTTCATCAGTGTAACTGAGTAAAATGCACCATTCATGGTTCACCTTTAATTTATTAGTAAACATAACACTAATTTTGAATTTGGCTAATTTCCAAGTCACATAAAAATGCTTCATACTCACATCTATTCAGCTTCCACTGATTTGATATCAAACTAGTGCTGCTTCAGACTATTTCTGGTTTTGTGCTGGTTTTGGTTTTGGTTTTTTTTTTTTTCTTACTTTGAACAATCATCTACTTTTTGTCTACTTTGGAGATTTAATGGGGCTCTCCTGTTTTGATGTTAATAGATGATCTGACACCGCACTGGCCATCTGCTCTCTGAGGCAAAAAGAAGTCCTTGTTTACTTTTCTAGAAGTGTTTTCAACTTTGTATGTATTATCAGATGACCTCCCTGCACTTTTCTAGGATGCTAAATAATTTGTCAGTATAAAGAAAGAATACATTTTAGCTATGATTTATTACTTGCTGTACTGACTTAATTGATGAAGCAGAGTAGATCTCTGCATCTAGATTGAATTTTTGCAGCCTTTACTGATTAAAAACATAATGTGGATAACGTGGGACAATGCCATGTTTTAAGTGATTTGCCAGATGGCTACATGGACTGGGATATATTTTAAATGAGTCCTCTGCTACTACAGTCTTCCATGTATGTGTTTTATGAAAGATTTTTAGTACCTTATCAGTGGATAAAACAATCAGGAAACTTTCATTCAGATCATTATTTAACATTGTCACAGATTGATTCCTTCTTTTCTTTTGCTCAACCAGTTAATGATTTTATAATCCTGTCAGTTAAATACCAAATTACCACTCATTGACAAGCCAACTTGGTTTGCTTATGCAAATGAATTCAAACCTCCTTAGGTCTGGAAACAAGCTTTGAGATCTGAGACAAGTGAGGTCTTTGGTTCATTTTTCCAGACGTAATCCAGAAGGGGCACAGACATGTAAGGCTTGAAAAAAAGAACACTTGGACAGCAAGGCAATTTCCATTTCAGGCAGAGATTCAGGTCAGAGCCCATTCCACCCAAAGTGGTTCACCCTGTCTTCTCTAGCCTGAGTACAAAGGGGCAGGGTTTTGCTTTGGAGAAAGATTATTGCCCTTCTCATTGAGGATGTGTGCAGAGGGGGAAAGAAACTCGGGTATATGTGACTGATGAGACTTACAGCTTGCTTTGAGTGACACCACTGCTTGCTCTGTGCGTGAGTAACAGGATTTTGTTATACAGTAGTATTTGATTGTTCTCTTATTCTGAGAGAAACACAACAGCCCCTTTGCATGCTGGCTGCAGGGGGTTCAGCTGCCTGCAGCCACTTCAGCAGGCAAAATCTCAGCCAGGACGCAGCAACCTGCAAGCTGTTCTACCCAGTCTGAGCTGGGAGGGAGGTGGGTAGCCCTGCTGTCTGGGCTCCTCGCCCCACAGCTCACAGCTCCCGGGTACCACTGACCTCAGGGGCCACGGGGGAATCCACGCTGCCCCCTCCCCAGCCTCAGCCGAGGGTGAAAACTAACACACTTCCAGCTGTGCACACTGTTGCCCCTCTATAGTCCAGGGAGAATTTTGCACCCATACCAGAACAGTACCGACCAAAACTTGGTGCTGGTTCAAGAACATATTTATGTACATTTTTGCCTCCATCTACCATATTCTAACATTTCCTTGCGCACAAAATTAGTCCTGAAAGGATGTATTTTACTGCTGGTGGAATTGCATATCTACTTTTTTCTGTAGAAGCAGGGACACATGAAATTGCTGCTTTGTGCCTCAGTTTCCCAAAGCACATTTATGCGTTCAGGTCTGTCTAGAGTACGAGTTCTTCATAGCAGAATAAGTCTTCTACAATATTATTGAATGCAGCCACAGACAATAAAACACTAATCTTATTTAAAGGGCTGCTATGGTAGCTCTAATACCAATCATAATATCTTCCATCTTCTGACATGGAAATATTAGTTATGAGGTCCTTAGGACAGCCTTTCCCGTATGGCTTCAAAAAGGATGGTGACAGTAATGGATGGGAAAGGTAGGGTAGTCCACACTGTGCAAAAGAAAGCAGATGAAAAACATCTGAGTGCTTCCCTACCCCCAGGAAGGATGCAACCTGAGATAGGACCATGTGTGTGCTGATTTAGAATAACATTTCCTTCCT
This sequence comes from Cariama cristata, assembly GCF_000690535.1. Classification (NCBI taxonomy): domain Eukaryota; kingdom Metazoa; phylum Chordata; class Aves; order Cariamiformes; family Cariamidae; genus Cariama; species Cariama cristata. The sequence continues at coordinate 38,915 of NW_009632387.1, forward strand.
ATGTTAGTCTCTATGAAAATGCAAACAGGTGTTAGAAAGCTAGTGTTACATTCTGACAAAATCTATTTCACCAACAGGCTGGGGCTTGCCCCAGCTCAGTGACGGTGGAAGGAGCCAGGAGAGATGGAAAATAATAAGCAAGCTCCTCCTAGAGGCACTCTGCAGCTCACCCAGGTTTTAGGGATCACTTTCTTTCCTTGAATTGCTCCTCTCTCCACCACCCTAGGGATAATACCACACGTCAGCAGCGGTCGCAGGGAAAGGAATGAGACTTTGGGCTGTGTCAAGAGCTGGCAGTCTTCCCACTGCCGAAACAGAGGCAACAGGCTCCTGCTGAGGCTGTTGGGCTTCCCCTGCTGCCAAGAAAAGGTGCCACGGAGTAACCCCTCAGGAACCTTTACCTGCCCCAGGGCCGAATCCTGGCTAGGGTGATGTGTCTGAGCAGGAGAGCTGGGGAGTGCCTTTCGTAATGCTCTTGCATCAGCCGTCGGCAGGAGAGAGGAGGAGAGGAGAAGCAGCTCTTTGGGCTCGACCCTCCGTGCACACAACAAGTGAGGAGCAAACGAGGAGAGGCAGTGGCTCAGCAGATGTTTGGGTTGGCAGCCTGTCCTTACCTAACATCAGGGTCGTACCGCTGTGCTCGTCAGGGAACAGACGCGTGGTTCCGGGCACGTCAGGTGTATGTGTTTGTCAGGAGCATGTGCTGGAAAAAAAGGAATATAACCTACCTGTCTGCTTTCCTAAGCCTTATTTAGGTAATACGTCAATATACAGCCCTACATATAAGATAAATGGACAAAATTTAGCCTATAATTCTAACTCTGAATTTTTTTGCCTTCCCTTGCAAGGTAGTTAGCTCTCAGACAAGGGGGTAGGAATTCAGCCTGCAGGCTTCTGGTCTTTATTCACATAGAACCTATGTGGACCCAGCACCATAAACCTTTCCACACATCACATGAAATTATTCAACCCAATAACTACCTGCATCCGTGAGTTCCATCAGTGGGAGTTAACTATTGGTAAAATGGGGAAAATACATTGCCCTGTGCACAAGAGCTGCAGCTCATGTCTTATCAATTCTACACCTACACCACTTGCAGCATTCACTGTTGCTTACAAATAGCAGCTTCTGGAAAGTGTCTTTTTCCCCTTGCAAATTTGTATTGAGGTATTTTGGGAAAGGAAGGAATAGCGTTACTTCCCCAGATCTATGAGTAGAACAAAGAGAGGTCCCAGTACTGAAACTAGTGAACATCAGATGTGCTAATGGACTTAATACAACTCTGCATTTACATAATTTAACTGAGAACAAAATTTGGCCTTGTGATTTTATTATATAAAACCTGACTGGAGTCCTGGATGAATGTCTGAACACTCAAACCAATTTTCATAGAATCATAGAATAATTTGGGTTGGAAGGGACCTTTAGAGGTTATCTAGCCCAATCCCCCCGCGGTGAGCAGGGACATCTCCAA
>NW_009632388.1:0-7668 GCF_000690535.1 Cariama cristata
GGGGAATGCACACATGAAACTCTCTGCTGGACAACTATCTACAACCTCCAAGGGCACCTTAGTAGTTTTAACAAGCTGGGGTAGATCTCAGCTAATAAAGCGGTCTCTAAGGATAATTTCTCTGATAAGTTATCTTATCTCCTAAAAAAAAGATGAGAATAATTTATTCATGTGATTCATATTCATAGGAAATTTATCATTGAAGAACTCCAGATTATTAAGAAATCTAGGTTGCATCACCAGCTCCGTCATACATTTTCTGTGAATTTGTTGTAAAATCACATAGAAAAGGATTCACCTCATCTCCTTCCACTCATTCAAAAGTTAGTTAGGCAGCAAAGCAACTTGCCTTTGGCCCTGTCACATCCATGCCTCCAGGGTGTAATTCATCCCATCCTAATGCAGAAGCAGAGCATTCAGTTGAACACTCATAATTTTGCTTCCTGTGCTAACTGCAGTCCAGAGACAGTTTCCACATTGATTTTTTTACACATTTTATTTCATTGACTTAGTCAATGGAGAGAGTTAGGTACCCCTAGAGGTACCTATACATCTCACCTACCAGACATCTGGCTTAGGAGGTCTGAATCTCACTCAGGAGTTGTCTCTCTCCCTATTGACTGCAGAGGTCATCCTAAAGTGTTGCTTCAGTCTGGCAATTTGTACACAGCTAGTACTGGTGAAATGAATCTCTCACTCACTTCCTTCACTAACAGAGAATCTCATGTTCTTCCATCACATTCACAGCAGAGATGATTGCTTTCATTCACTTTCTCGTTCATTGTTTTAATCCATGAAATAGAAATACACCTCCAGGATGAAAGAAGTCTGGAGGTTTCAGTGTTATGTGTTTTCTCCTGTATGTGTCTCAATAATGCGATGTGTTCTTTCTCCACACAAAGTTCTCATTAACCACGTTGACTACCTGCTAAGCACAGAGTCCTCTATTTTGAAAGGGTCTCTGGTGGTTTGGCATTTCATGTGTTTTGGTGAGTTTTTTTTTAAAAAAGCAAAACAACAGACAGCAGTTTTGGTTCAGAGACTCAGCCTCACCTGAAAGAGACACAAAACAACTTCTGGGTGTTTTGAGCCACTGTTGATCCATTTCATTTTCATAGTTCCATAGTACCAGTATACACACCCACCAAACCCTCTACTCTCATCTTCTGCTTGTCGTTGTTTCATTATATTTTTCTTCATCCTCCATCCTGACTTCATGTCAGGCAACTTCCTGAATATAAAGTAGAAATACAAGTTAGCAACCCTGTAGGTTTATTGTACCAGAATATGAAAAAATCCTCCCTCTTATTCTGATTGATTCTTTGGCTAAGGAGGGGATGCAATGAGAGCTACTCTAAAAGCCCATGGTCATCAGAAGACCCACATCCTTAGGTAACAAATAGGTTATTGTGGCTTTAAAAGATATTGAGCAGCACCTTAGTGACACTTACAGTCTATGTGGGCACTTTTACCCCATGGAAAATGTGAAGGAGTTTGACTAGCTGTCTATCATTCGAAATTACATTGAACTACCTTGGTCTTCCAGGAGTCTCAAATTGAACTGACATCTTCTACAGATCATCTGACAAATGATGACTAGTTATGCTATGGTAACTGGACTTAACCTGGGAACCCAGAATATTTATATAAATGATGCTGGATTCTGACAGTATTTAATATCTTTATCCATCTCTGTTTAAGGTCCTTTCCCAATACCCTTCACAATGGTATCTCAGTTGGTGATATATGTTCATCCCCACAACATTCCTGGGAAGTAGAGCAGCATCTTTTCCCATTTTGTACATATAGCATCATCAAGACATGGCAAAACTAAGTGTCGATTTAGTCTGACAAAGAATAGACAGATATTTTCAGAATAAAAGATAAATTTTTTTCATATTCCAAGTCAACAATGCCCCCTCCCCCTCCTTACTGTGTGGGGAGAAAAATCTGTGATTATGGTTTTGTTCAGTAGCCTGCTGAAGCCAAAAACCCTCCATTTAGCAACTGCAGGAGCAGATTTAACTCCATTTGTGTCCTGCTGCATTGGTAGGTAACACGGAATTTAGCCTCAGTGAGTTTTCAAGGGCATAAATGAGAACTGATGCCTTATTCCACATGGGTAGTTTCAGATACATACTAGTGTATTATTTCAAAATATGCACTGTAGAGGAGTGTCTTCTATGAGATAACCCAGTTTATGTTAAAATCATACACAGAAAATTTTAAAAGTAATGTATACCCTGGCAACAAACTTTTTACATTGTGCATTTTCTTTGCTCCTTTAAAAAAATAATCAAAGTACCTCTTTGGTTTGCTTTTAGTGTTTACAGTTGCAACCCTGCTAATAGAAGGTGTTTTATACAGGTGATTTGTACTCAGTCTGAAGAGTACAACAGCCAACAGGCTTTGTGCAATGCCACAAGTGAGGGGCCTATACTGAGAAATCCTGGGAACAACGATAAATCAAGGACACCAAGGCTCCCATCCTCAGCTGAAGTTGAGTTTTGCCTGTCACTGACTCAGTATGAATCTGGATCCATGGATAAAATGGCCAATTACAGTTTCCGAAACACTTTGGAAGGTAACATGTTTTATTCTACTATGGCTTTTCCATCTGTAAATGGATTCTGTCTGGGGTTACAGTCTTTAAACTCCGGGCAGTTTGAGCTGATTCCATGAAGGACCACTCAAAATGAAAGAAAAAGTTATGTTTTTTCCTGGGATAATAACAGACAGAAAGAGCCAAGTTAAAGGCATTTGACAAGAAAATAGAAACTACAGACTAAACCAGACCCTCAGTCCATCTGTTAGGAGATATTGTCTCCTGCTATAGTCAGCACCAGGCACAGCAAAGAAATGTAACACTGCATAAAAGGAGATCATCTAATAACCTACTTGTACATGATCATAACCATGGCCATGTGGGTTACAGGTTTGCCCTGGAATCCACTGTCTTCCAGAGGCCAGACTGGACAACAAGGGTGAAAGAGGATGCTGTCAGTTGCCATGTTACATCCACATCCTGCCACCGTGAACTCCATAGCACACTTCTCCCCAAACTCTAAGGATTAGGGATTAAGTTACACCTCAGAAATAACCCTTAGTATAATTTCTAAAAGAATTCAATTATTTATCTTCATTATCTATCCAACTTGTTCTGAATGTTCCTAATTTGCTAGTAAAAAAGAGTTCTTTGCTAAAAGGAATAGTTAATTATCTGTCTACTCAATCTCTTTTGAATCTTGCTCAATTGCTAATAAAGAGGGATAGCACATTATGTATTTATCAATAAATATTTTTACAGTATCTTATATCTTCTGAATCAAATATGACCTACTTTTGAGATTTTTGCTTGCAAGGAACTGCACAAGGTCCAAAACAGTGCAATATAGGAGTTGGATGTGGATAAGAAAGCAGTTTTTAGTATGTTCAATATTACTCTTAATGCAGTGTGGAATGCCATAAAGCTTTCTCGGGTTAAAAAAAAAGTGAACCAGTTTCTACTCTAAAAACAGTCAAAAATGTGGCATTTGTCTGCTGAAGGCTACAGAGAATCCAGGCATTAATTGACTTCAGCTCTGGACATAGCTGTGCTTTCTACCTTTGGAAACAGAAAACACATGAAGTACGGGAAAGAAAAAGGTGACATAATTAAGTAGAGGTTTGCTCATGTTTTTTTCCATAAAGTGTGTGAACAGATGCAAAATGTGGAATAGGAATAAAGAATAGGGAATTGAAGTAAACAAGTCATGAAGTAATGAGGGTCTACCATCATGCTGCTAGTATTATAAACAAAAGCAAAGACACAGTCTATGGAAGTTATGCAGAGTACATATGGGTTTACTGAGAAGCAGAGTCAAAATGGACTGCTCACTTACAAAGCCAAAATTTCAGTATCATGACTACCTATTAAACAACAATACTTCAGAGAGTATTTGCAGAAAAGGGGCAAAATCTGCTTTTTGTCAGTGTTAAGTCTAGACCGGCAGCTAAACAGAGTCATTGATCAAATATATCACTTTGATACAAATGGATACATTTTCTTGTTGAAAATAACAGTAGCTATTTGAAAAAAAGACAACAATATAGATGTTCAACAGAATTGCACAATGATCAGGAAAGCACCTACAGTTCTCAAAGAGCCTGGAAGAAGTTATTTTAACTCTAAAATCAGAGTCAGTGTTCTGTCTGATTAATCTATCAAAACTTTTCTCTATTGCTGTCTCTTTGTCACATTGATTTCATGGCTAGCAAGCACAGTCACAGTTGGTCTTTGCTAATATCTTTGTGTCATCTGCCAATCACAGTTCAAAAGGGTCATGCTTTAATCTAAATAATGGCAATGTCGCTGCATCTGAAAAGAGCTCTTCTGGATCAAATTTTCCTCCAAGTGAGTTCTTTTGTTCTGTGTAACAATCCTTCTGAAGAGTGCTCATCTTTCTCCTAACTGAGGTTATGAAGTTCCAGATCACCATTGTGGTCATTTGGAGCCCTCTAAATGCCACATGAGGCATGTCATGGTTGCCACCAACAGGTTCTAGTGGTTTTCATGTGATTTAGATAGTTCTTCTAATAGGCTGGGGAAAAAAAATTACACATTCTTGAGGATGTATGCAAGTCAGATATGATTCAGAAGCCATCCAGCTTAGGTAGCTACGGAAGGAGCCTGTGTTATCTTGGTCATAGTGTTGCATGGCTTCTGGATGGATCCAGTTAGCTCAATGCAGGGGCAGAGCATGCCTGTTTTATCAGTCCATCCAGATGCGCCCTCTCTGACATGCACCATAGCCCTTTCAGAGCATCTGTAAGATCCCTCCTATGTGAGTCCAAAAGGGAAGAAAAGAGACTGAGCAGCTCCTTTTCTCCTGCCACTGAAGGTGGACCTTTGCAAGTCCTAGGATCCATGTGGATGGACTCTGGGAAGCCATAGTACAGTGATGAAAAGCTCAGTAGGGTAAGACTGAGGCAATGAATGTCCCCTCCTTAGAAGCTCTGTAGACATGAAACCAAAAAACCAAAACAACCCAACATTAGGTCCTCTCCATTCTAGGGGAAATCCTGTTAAGAAAGTGACCATGTTTGCTAATAGTCCAACTTCCAGTGCAATTACCAGATTCTATACTGTTGTCTAATTTTTATAGCCCAGCTAAAGGAGATCTACAATGCTCAAGAGCAGATACAGAAGAGAGTAAAGGTCAACAGAGTGATGTTACCTTTATTCCATAAGAATATTTCCTTAGTACCAAAGATCACTGAAGTGAAACTGTGTCCACAGCATTCCATGATAAGGGTTTTTTTTGGTGATGAGTCTGAATGCAAGGCAGATGTGGCTCAGTAGGCATTTATCTATATCACTATGGAGATGGAGATTATTTCATAAGACACAGTGTTATCCTGAGACAAGTTTTTATATATTTTTTTTCTTTGAGGATATTTTATTTTTTAACCTGAATTATTTCAATGCTCAACTTCACACCACAGGACCACAAATATTTCTGTTGACTAACTTACTTAGCTAACAAGATTCTGAATTGCAAAGTGAAACAAATAATACATGACTAATGCTGAAAAAGATGGTGGAAAGTTTTAAAATAAGTTTTACTGCCAAAAAGCCCATATTGTGTTAGTTCCTTTCTTACAAATGGCCTGCTTAGTTTTTTTGTTGTGTACAAATGCCAAGCTTAAATTGCCAAATTGCATTTATTGTGCCAATGCCCACTTCTACACAACAGCATTCTTACAAACCTGCTAACACTCTATAGTACCTAACATTTACTTCTTTTTCTAAGCAAAATGATTTTCAATCCTTCTTTACTTGTTTACACAAGTTTGTGCCAATACACCTAAGGTCAAATTCTAATCTCTTTTAGATCCAAAGTAAATCCAAAATAAGTCCATTGACTTTACTGGAGTTACTCTAGATTTAAAAAAGATGATCAGAACACAGCTAGTGCCTGTAATTGAGTGGCTCCTGATTTACATCAATGTGAGATCTACTCCTCAGTTCTAGTTCTGTAATGGAAAACACCTGTGAACACTTAGAAGAACTGATCATGTAGAAGAACCCCTTCCGGGCAAAATTTTATACTCTTCTGTGACTGAATGCACTGGAACAAAGACAATACCTTTTTACCCTTTGAAGGGGTAGGTATCAACATGATTATGAGCAGATACCAACAACGTAGGCTGAATCTCTGTTTAACTAATAGAAAGTGCTGTTATAGAGACAGAAATTATGTCATTGAAGAGTAACTACAATAGCCATAAACAGCAAAGGTCAATATTGTTCAATAAAACAATACCCTCCTGAGGCTGAGCACATGGTTTCCCTCTCACTCTGGGACAGGCCTTTTTCTGCTTTGACTGAAAAACAACAGGTTAAAAGAAGTTTGCGCATTGTCTTTTGAAGTGGAAGCAATTATTTTAAATAAGTTTTTTTTGAACCATGGCACTACTGAGGAACACTGTTGACTTCATTGGACACTTCATGGATACAAGAAGAGAACATAAAATCAGTCTAGTTTATAAGCATCAAGTAAGATCAGAAATGGGTTAGCTGACTGCCAATGAAATAGTTGGGTTTCTTCTTTGTGCAGTTCAGTGTTGATGTGACACATTGAATGCTACCTCCTAAGAATAAGAGATAGCTGAAAAACTTTCTTTATGAGAAAATTCCACATTTGAAATTATTTTATTCACGGTAACTTCAAATGAAAATCAGTACCTTCTAAGTTTTACACAAAGTGACAAAAGAACGTTTAAAAAAAAATCTAAAACTCTATGTAACTTCCATTATTCATGAATTAACTCATGACATATGGTATCAAGTCAGGCTATGTCATAGCATTCCACTGTCTGTCACAATTATGTATCGTTATAGCTGTTCTGTCATGAAATAAAACATCAAATATTTCCAAATGTAATTTCACTTTAATAGGACATTTTCCTTTTTTTCTGAAATGAGAAATTTGCATCTGGAAAACTTTTCTCAGTATTTTCACTGTGATCCATATAGCTAATGAAAAATGGTTGCTCAAAATGAAGTTTGCCAACAGAAAACTTCTAATTACAAAAGTTTTAGCCTACAGTCAGTATTCCTCATCCAGCTCAAACCTCAAACTCTGGCTAAATTTATGCTGCATATTGAGAAAGTGCTGTCAAGTTGCAGAGGGTCACTACTAGAGAACTACAAAGACTAATTCAGCCCAAATCACAGTGAAGCTCTCAAGAGTCATTTCAAGAAAAAAACTAGATGGTGACATGGTTTAAATTAGATAATCAAAAATTTTAATATACTACAACCCCCTCAGCCAGTTCTGCAGATCTTGCAGTTACCTCATTCTAGAGAGAATACGGTGGTAACATTGCCTGAGAAAATACGTAAGATTTAACCCTGAAAAATTTCCTACGAGATTGCCAATGGCAGAAAAACTCCATGAACATAAGCCAGAAGAACATCACTAACTTCAAAGACCAGCAAGGATATGACCTTAAAATTCTTATATCTGTATCTTCCTTCCTATTTTAAACTACATGCATCTATCTAAATTGAACTTCTCTAAAATGTGAAATCCTTATTAAAGAAAAAATCATCCCCAGGGAGAGTGAGACTAAGTATATCAGCCAGTTGGACTCAGACATAGAATCACAGAATCATTTAGGTTG
>NW_009632389.1:0-1495 GCF_000690535.1 Cariama cristata
CCCCATGCACCCCACCGGCCAGGCCAGCTCCCCAGATGTTTCTTGGAGGCCAAAACCCCATAAATCAAAACTCTCCTGCTCCTTCGTGAGCAATATCTTATGTAAAGAGGTGTTTCCAGGGAGCACCGAAGGCTGGAGAATCCTATTACGAGGCACACTATTAATTATAAGGAGTCAGCCCAGCCTTCTCCAGCCATTTTTTATCCCAGGTCCAAAACCTGATTATTTTCCACCTTCTGCAGACCTTCCCCTTCCCTCCCAAAAAAAGAGAGAAAGGTCAGAAAAGAATAGCACCGGTGTTTGCCCAACAGCTTTGGAGAAGTTTGTTCCCAGGACTGATGCTGCTCTGCTGGGACCCGGGGGGGAGCCGGGAGTTGTGGTGCTGTTCCCCCAGCACGGTCCCACGGGAGTTATTGCTGGTGGTGCCACGGGCACGACCGTGGGCTTTGGTGTGACTCCCCTGAGCACCCCAACAGGGAGCTTCCCCCCCTCCTTGCCTTGACGAGAGAGCGCTTGGGCTTTGGGTGCCAGCTGCGGATTTTGGGTTTGGATGTCCCTGACCGGGACATGGGGGTGCAGGTTATCTGGGGGACACCCCACCAGCTGGTCACCCGTGGTCACCCTGCAGCTGGAGGCAGGTGAGAACCTTGGGTGCTGGTACCTTCCTGGGACTGCTGGGGTGATGGGGACCCCGGCTGTGATGGGGACCCCCTATCTCGGTCGTGGTGCTGTACCCTGACCCTGGCTGTGATGGGGACCCCGTGTCTCGGTCGTGATGCTGTACCCTGACCCTGGCTGTGATGGGGACCCTGGCTGTGATGGAGACCCCAGCCCTGGCTGTGGTTAAGGGCTGGGATAACCGATGGGCTCAACCAGCTGCGCCCTGCAAGGTCCCCTCTGTGTCCCCTGGCCGGGATCAGGCCCCTTGCGTGACACTGAGCTTCTGTGACACCAGCCCTCAGGTCCCTTCTGCCAGCGCCAAGCCACGGGTGGGTGTTTGCCGGGACGGTAGCCCCCGGCCAGTGAATTGGGGGAAGGTTTGTCTCCTGCACCCAGCTCTGAGCCGCGGAGCCCAACCAGCAAAGCTCCTCCGTGCCAGCGGGTCCCTGCTGGGGCGGCTGCTCCTGAGCCCCCCCCTCCTGCACAGACCCCCCCGACCCCTGCACGGGAGGAGACAGCTTGGAGCACACCGGCATCATCCCAAATCCCTCCTGCAGCCTGTCCCTGCCTGGGTCCCAGAGGTGGGGTGTCCCAGCAGCCTGCAACCAGCCCTCAGGTGTATGCCTTGGATTTAATAATAATAATAATAATAGCAGCCTGTGTTCACCCAGTGAATGACCTTGTGCTCCGTCTTATAATCCTCAAAACGACGCTGGGAGGGAGTTATTGAACAACACGTTCCCTTGTCCTTATAAAAAGCGCCCGTTACCTGGTAGCACCGAGAGCCTGGAAGGGATGGAGCAGAAGGGAGCGGCCGGCTGCACCCCTGCCTCAG
>NW_009632389.1:1528-1802 GCF_000690535.1 Cariama cristata
GCGACGGGAGCCCCGCGGCTTTGCAATGGGCCCAGCTCCTGGCTGAGGGATCCCTTGGGGCTTGGCCTGCCTCGTTTGCCACCCCGTTATTAACGCTGGTAATGGTATAGGAAGGATAAATTCCACCACTTGGCTGAACAGAGAAAATATGCAGAGAAGTGGCTGGCTTTTCATAAATCATCGGTGCTCCGTGCTACAACCAAGCCAGGACTTAAAATTCAGGTCAGGAGAGAGGGACTTTCGTAAGCCAGCGAGGGAAGGTAATTTATTCTGT
>NW_009632390.1:0-20094 GCF_000690535.1 Cariama cristata
GGCAACAAGGGCTTTTTTTTTTCCTCTATCCTTATTCTCCAAACTCACTGAATCATTCGTAACTGAACTTTCACAGACAGTTTTAAACTGAAACTCTTCTCTCTCTCCCTCAAGTTACAAAGTAAGAAATTGGTCAAACTTTAATCAACTGAAAAGAAAGAGAAAATCAGAGAGGGACTAGGGTAGGCTTGGCCCCTATGGCACCACTCCTCTCACACACATCATCTCCCTTCTCGAGAGGTATCAGGAACCTTCTCTTGAATTTCTAACTCACTAACACAGTCAAGCTGAACTCAAAGCAACTGTTCTCAACTTGCATTTAATTTAAATACTTCGGCTTCTATTTTAGTTCTTAGGAAAAACTGCTCCCAAAAGCTTGCCTGGTTTTCCAGCCATATTAGTTGGTCTAACTCAAGTTGTTCCCTCCTCCTACAAGCTTCACCTCATTTGTAGTTGGGATTCTCTACAGATAGAATGCTTCTACAAACATTTTATCATGAATAACATAGAACAAAGGGACAGTCACCAGATACCAGTGAGGATAACGATGTTTGAAAATCTTCATAAAGACAGTTATGTACGTTCTATTGACTCAGATCTGTATTCAGTATATTAGTAATTTCTTCCTACAAGGAAGGACTCTTATTCTACCCTCACCTCCAAATGAGATGGAAGGATGTCCCTTATTTTAAAACATTGGCTATATCCATGCTAAGCACTTTACTGCGAGCCATAGCACAGCAGTCTTGCCTTCCCTCATCCTGTGTATCCTCCCACACACTGACACAGAGTAAGCCTTCACTTACTAAATTCTGCCGATGGCTTGGAGACTGGATTCAATTTGGAAGTTTTGCTGGGATTTAACTGACTGGAAATGGAAAATGAGCCAGGCCTTGGCCAGAGAGTTCAGAAGTCCACTCTCCGTATGTACAGCCCCCAGTTACGTGTCACATAAAGCATCTGTGGAACTATGACCTTAGAGCAAGAGTACTCCCTGCTCTGGGAGAATACTGACACAGGTAAGCATCTCCTGCCCAAATGTAATTTCTGATTTGATACATCCAGAACAAGGATTATGCTTCTGGCATCATTCCTACTATTTGAATCTTTAATACACAGCAAACAATGCATGCAACATGGCTTAGCCAATGTAAGAATTTAGCCCCAAACTGTGGGCATGCCAAGCTTGCTGCCAGCCCTGCAGGGATGGAAAGGAATGTTTAAAGGAGGCAACCTGGTTACTTTTTCCTCCATAATGTTACGGAGAAGTGGACTCATATGATCTCTCCTTGACACAATCAAGAGTTTCATGCTGTTTAGATATCCTCACTCCAGCTTTAGAAATGGAGGTCAGAACCAGCACATAGCTATGAGATTACCTGACTATCCCAGGACTACAGTAATGGGCTCAAGGAACTCCCAAGGCCAAAACCTATCAGACAGTCAAGTTGCAATAGTCTGCTTTAAAGAGACACCACTTCCCTGATTTCTTCCACATCTGGAGCTGGGACCCATATCAAATTAACTAAAAATTGAGAGATAATTCACAGGTAGTAGAGGGAACATGACGTCAAGCATAAAAACATCCAGAACAGTTAAGCAGAAGTAAGCTAGACATACTTAGCACAAGAAAAGGCCCATGCTTTCAGCCGACACCAACGCTTTGGATGAAACCACACAGAAAGGGCTTGTCATCTAACGTCTCCTACTAAAAGAAAAACAAAAAAAGGAGACTGGCTGAGCCCAAACCACTATGTGTTGTCTGTCTAAATCTCCCTCCTCCCTCAGATCCAACACCGATGCCCCCCAAACCCTCTCCAGTTTTAGCATGTATGCTGAATGCTGACAAAGGCTCCCTTTATAAGCCTGGACCACAGAAGCCAGAGATAAGTCCCTCCACCCATCTCTGTCTTCGTCTCCCTCATATATACAAATTTTCTTACCCCCCTCCCACCTCTCAAACCCATCTCACCCTCCTCCCCCTCAAAAGCGATTAAGGAAAAGCTGTAGAAATATTTGCCCAAAGCTGGAGACTGTTGCTGGGCCCAGCTGTATTGTTGGTAGGAATACACACAGCAAACTTGCACTGTGAGGAGCCCTGCGGGACTCCAGGCACTTCGGGGAGGCTTTGTGAGCCCAGCTCTGCACGCACTAGCCAGACTATTGTGAAAGGAAAACAGAAAAACCGTTACAAACCCCAATGCTCCTCCACTCCCCTGTCATCCCCCCTCCCCAAGTGCCCCCCTTCCACCAGCCGCCACCTTCCTCAAGACAAACCGAGATGGGAGGGGGCCACTGCTGAAGAGAATGAAAAGGTTTCCTCAGTTAGATTTAAGGCAACAAGTCAGTGCTGCAAGGAGCCCTTTATCTGCCAGGGAAGCCTCCCACTGCTCCAGAGCTGGGATCCTGGGGGCCAGTTTTCTGAAGGCTGCCATTGATTTGTCACTGGTGATAAGTGAGGCCGGGGCCGTTCCCACCATCGCCTGCAGAGGGGACGACTCTCCCACAACGCCCGGCGGGGGAGAGGGCCGGCAAACGAGGAAATGCAGAACCCGACGGTCGAAAAAAATCCCAAATGGCTCTTTTTCTTTAATGACCAGCAACAAAGAAGAGCAACTGTGCTGAGACCGAGGCAGGGGAGGAGAGGCAATGGTGCACAGTGGCAGCGCAGCCGCTTGCCGGAGAAGAAGCCTTCCCCGGGCAAGAAGGAGCAGGGGGGAGTTCTTCAGCCCTCGCCCCCAAAGGGCCTCCTGGTGCCAACTCGGTCAAACAATATTCCTTCAAAAACTCCCCAGCCGCTCCTTTGCCAATAGCGGGAGGCTTTTAAACCTCCTCTATTTACATAGAGACAACTCTTCTCCCAAGCACATGCCGCTGGAAACTCGTTCTTCTGCTTTTGGGGAAGAGAAATCTTTTCTCACAGTCCTAAATAAATGAGAGAGGCTAATGAAGCACCATGTCTAAAAGGTGAATTCCCAAAGCAACAGGAGATCTTAAAGGAGCACCAGAGCTCCCTCAGGGAACATACAAATAGAGCGGCAGCTGCCTGGGCAAGACCAGATGCAGATGGGTGAACTGAAAGCAAGACAAAAGGGAGGAGGTAAAAAAAAAAAGGGCAGGGGGGGGAAAAAAAAAAACTAAACAAAAAAAATCAGTAAAAGTAGTAAAGATTCTTGGCCTTTCTGACGTACCTAATTAGGAAAGACCATCAGAACTGGTTCAACTCGCATTATAAAATCTCCCTCTTGTGTTCCAAGATGCTGAGGAGGTTTGGGAGCACATAGGACACCTTTCCTTCCTTTCCCTGCCCTCAGCAAAGCCCCTCAGCTAACTTCTACCCTGGCCAGGCTAAGGCCGAGGCACACAGGCCTCGTAACACGGCCTGAAGCCCAAGAGATTCGAGTCTCCAGAGGGAAACGAGCATCATGCCTGCAGCCTCCTTCCAGTTCAATCAGACTAGACTCAGCAATACGGAGGATCTTATCTGGCAAGATATTACCTCAGGACAGATGTGCACAGCTCCTAAAGCACCAGTTTATAATCTAGCATGCTAAAATAAATGGAAGTTGCCAGGCTGTAAACTGTGACATTCAGCAATATTTTACCTTGTATCCAGCTGTTCAGAGGCACACTGCGGATCACTGGGAGCAGTAATTATTTCAGATATCCTAGTCAAAATTTGTTGCTATACAAGAGAGCATAGCCCCTGCGGATCCTTAAGCTGGGGACAAGCACAATATCAGAACCATAACAGATAAAATCCAGTCCAAAAATTTCATGAGTTTAAACAAAAAAATAAAACAAAACCAAACTTCACGCCGAAGCTCTCAGCCTTATTTGGGAACCAGCCAGCAGTCAGTTAGCTCAGAACACAAGTTTAACATGCTTCTCACCAGAAACATCACCCTGCATCCAAGCAGCCACATCCTAAACCAGCCAAAGCTTTTAAGCAGTCCTAAAGTACAACCCAATTAAAGCCCATTGAAGACTTCTGCCTCCTAACAAGAGAGGACTAAATATCTCCTGAGCTTGGTGAACTAACCGCTTGGACTAGCGCCACTACATGGGAACCTGGAAATAGGCTTACGTCCAGCAAGACTCCAACTTGCACACCTGATTAATCTCAATAGCTACATGAGAAGCAGAACTAACAAAGCCAGTTTCAGATGTATTCATCTCTAATAGTCAATTTTGGTGCATCTGTTGCCAAATGGAGGGAGGGAGGGGATTCTTTCATGTCTAACAAAATGCAAACTCATGAGGAATCTTCACCCACAGCCAAGTTGCTTCTGTGGTGCGTTCCCTTTATTGTGCTGCCTACTTTCATGAAAATTCTATACTCTAGGACCAGTTTTTTGGGTGAGAAGATATGCACACAAATTGAAGTAACTATAGCTTCCATGCAAAAGCAGGCTAAAGATGCCTGCGGATTTTTCTCATGAGAAGAGCCTGTATTAACAATATTAAGAACCGCTTCTGATACTACTTCCTGGATCAAGTTCCAGGATCTGAAGTGAATCTGTATCTTTTATTTAGATGTGCCTCATAAAGCCCACAAATCGTTTCAGCCAACATGTTATTCAGCCCTGGAAGGAGAATTTTTGACACTTCTTAAAAGCCTTTTAAGCTCTTCTGCCTACAGAGGAAAAGTTCACCCTACACGCAGGCATACTGCCTTTTGCTAGAATCATGATCTCGGGGCCAAAACCCATGAAAAGACAGTGTGGTGTCTTCTGTTCAGTCTTACAGATGCATCACTGTAATGACTCAAGAGCCATTTTCCTTCTGTTATTCCACTGTACTTTGGGGAGTAGGTACAGACAAACCAATATGAATCACACTTTTGAGGCAATTTTTGGGCATTGTAAGAAGTGATGTTAATCAGCCAAGTATAGAGTACTTTCTCTGCTCAAAGAATGACCCAAGGAAATGCTACCTAAAATGATTGGATAGCAGTAAAGATGTGGCAGAACACAGGGCTACTCATCTAGTTACTTCTATTCATAGCAGAATTTTATCTCCAGTAATTACAATCTACCTTGAGGAGATCCTGGGAGTTTTGGGGTTTTTTTCAGTTGGGGACAGACTTTTTCCTCTCCTTCCACTCTTAAGTGGAAGAGTTATGTAGTAATCTATTTTAATGGTTGTGCAGTAAAATTACTTTTTTCAGTCAGGGAAAAAAAAAAAATTCCGCGGTGGGGAAAAAGGCCTTAGTGTGCAGTTTGTATCTTGACTAAATTTGCTAAATATTTCTGGTACCTTACACTGCCATTCCCAGACACTGTAAGAACATAACATTTATTCCTACAGATCATTCTCTAAGTAAGAACATCTGGTACATTTGGACCTTCAGCCAACAAGCTTTGATGAGTCAAGATCAGATCTACTGAAGTCTCAGTACACCACTAATACACACCATTATGGTCATGATAGCATACATCTCAACCTCAGAGGTTGAGCTCAGTTAGCGTTCCCATTTCCTGGTCCTTCATTCCGAGGTTGAATGTGGTCCATTAATTCCAGATTCCAAGAAGTGTGCTTAGAGGTTCATTCCCCTCCCTCCATTTTTTATTGTACACTATCAGGCAATGTGGAATTACGAATAGCAATAGCATTCTGGAAATCGTTCCCATGTCCCTCCTTATAACTGCGCAAACACTTGGCAAACTGAAATACATACAAGATGATTTAGGTATCAAGTCCTCAGAAAAGCATGACTGTTTTCCAGGGGGAAGATACAATCTTCTGCCCTTCATGCTATAACTTAGTCTCTTGATTTCTTTGCCAGATAGCCTCCCAAAACAAACCTTCTTCTGTGCATGATAAGCAAAGGACAGGAAGCAGCCTTCATTACTATATTTAAGTGATTAACAGAGCTCTCAGGTCCTCCAGAAACACACTGATACTTGCTAAAAATGGAAAAGAAATTTCAAGACTGTGGTTTCATATTCATCAGTAGTGCTAGCTTAAAGAGCTCCCAGCCCTTCTTTCCCCACTCCCAGTCCCATGAACCCCAGAAGCTGGCACAGTTTTGTGCAGCCTACTCAAAAACAGATCAGGGAAAGCGGTCCAGTGGGCGGTGAGCAGCAAAAAGATGCAAATCTGAAGGCTCTTCCAAGTCCTCCTCACCCAGCCCAGTCTGATTCCTCCCTTTGCTTCACTGCTTGCAGAACCATGGCCTCAGAGCTAAACTGACAGAAGAAGTTGGGGTTGTTTCCTGTTTAAAGCTTTACAGACATATTTACTACAGTGGCTCAAGAGTTATTTTCTTCTCACAGTCTGTTTACCAAGCGTTTGTACATTTAGAAGTAGGACGCGCATGCTACTGTGCTGAAAATTCTTTTGAAAAGGAATAAACACAGTGAATTAGATCATTCTACACTTGAGTACGGTAAATGTTTAAAAATGTGACATTGTAATCTGGGAAAAAGCCACTGACTTCAGTATGCAGAAAAAAACCCCAGCTTTTAAGGAACCCTCACCATGGTTCAGTTCTTTCCCCTCGCAAGAAAAATATCTGTAGACTCCAAAATCAAGTTGTTAACTATCCTTAGTGAGAGAAAAATAGATCTAGCCGTTAGCACACCTGGCCCAACAATCACAGGGAACCTTTATGTCACAGCTTGAAAAGAGGACGCTCCCAAGTTAAGTTCTGTACAGATGATCTTCAAAGGTTATGGGGAAAAACACTTAAGCTATTGGGTAAATATGGCCACTGAAGCCAATTAACGTATTTACAGAATTCTACCCAGCAATTTAGCTTGCTGTTACAAAGCAGCAAAAAGGAACTTTCAATAATTATTATTTAAAGTTGGCCACAGATAAACTACCCCAAGTCAGGAATCCAGGGTTTAACACTTGGATCAAGTCCAAGTTATACTTCTCAAATTTCTTGACCCTTGTGGTTACATGGCTAAATATCCATTTGTGATCCATCCTAAGAGCTGCTACAATCAGGATAAGGGAAAGGGTGGAAGAGTCACAGAAGCAGAAGAGATCTTTGTGAGCTGGGTTCAGATATGATACCCCTCATTAGACTAGTGCTAACCATTTATTGAAGATCTTGGCAGGTAACAGGAACATGCACTATCTAGGACAAAACCTGCAACTAGATCCTCTTAGAAGGGCATTACATCTCAGAAGATTTTTCACTTTCCCAGTATCAGACCCCCCACACAATAAATACGTCTATTTAATTGCAATAATGTTGCATGCAGTATGAGGGCGGGGTGGGGGGGGGGAGATTAGAGAAAGGCAACTTCAACAGAAAGATCTTTTGGGCGTGGAGAGGACAGGACAAGAAGTATCAACATAATAGGGACTAAAAGGCAAAGCATGTAAGTCGAGTCTCTATTTACTATGTTCATTACTATTTCATTGTATCGAATAACAAGAGAGAAAACCACATCTGTCAATATATTACATGTAGAAATGATGAACTCTTCAGAGTAGGGACTGTCATTGTATATACACGCTGTATCTAACACTGTGAAGCTCTGATTTCCATCAGAGTGAATCTTTACATGATCCAATTGACAATTCATGTGTGAGATTCAGCCCATTTAGATCTTCCCCCTCAGCATGCCACATACTTCATTCAGGGAGAACAGGAATGGCTGTTTGGGCAGCTTATGTTTCCCAACAGCTAGCTCTGTCTTCCTTTGACTAACCAGACACTTAGCATCAGCGCTGCCATTTCTGCACCAACTCTGTAGGAGGGTGGAATCGTGCATCCTTCTGTGTGCGTGCCCCGGCCAGGCTTGTCAAACCACCACACACCACTGCATCGGTGGAGAGGGGTGGGCAGAGCAAGCAAAAGTCGGATCCAGATTCTGCAAATAAGGGTCTAAAACCAACTCTTTCCTAGACAGCAGTAATTCAAAAGGCAGGATTAAGGAAGAAGAGTCAAGGCACTAGCAAGGGGATAAAGCTTTTCATATTGAGATTGACAATTTCTCTGGCAACAACTCGGAACGTAAGTCTGTGTTAGCCCAAGTAAAACAAGATAGTAGGTCTTTGCTTTCAGTTTTAATGAGTATCAGTTTCCACCACAAAAGGCATCACCGATTAATCTACTGCACCAGTTGCAAGATCTACAGGTTGATCTTTCACCACACTGTGACACTAACATAGCACTAAGACTGTCATACAAGTACCATACAATAAGGAGGCTTATGCTTACAGGAGCCATAGAAGCTGAATCTTGCGCTTGAATTCTCACCTTCCCTTGTTTCCAGGGAAAGTCTTTCCAAATTATTCTTAAGGCAAAGCAAAGGAACAGCAAGCCAGCGCCAAAAAAAAAAAAGAGTTGGTCTCGCCTCCCTCCATCCTTCCATCAGGTCTATACCAATCAGCTCACTGAAGAGCAAGCCTCTTCAGCTTGCCAATACCACACAACCCATGGTGTCACTGGTTTCACCATTTTGCAGCTCAGTTCCGCAACAGATCAACAAGCTGGACTGATTCGTCCAGCAGACATACACACAGACTTATCAAAGGGAAAAGGAGGCAAGACCGCTCTCGTGGGGCAACCCACAGTTACACTAGATTAGCCATAAAATGAAACCACATCCTGCGGGTCAGGGAAGCCCTGCAGCTAGAGGCCAACTCACATATCTTGTGGGCAGAGAACACTCCCCAGCGGTGATCCCCACCAAAAAAAATTCTCTCTCAAAGAGACATCAAGTTTACTGAAAACAAAAGGCAGGTGGAACAAAAATTCCTCTCATTCTGATATTCCAAAACATGGACTTCAAAATACAGTTTAAGAGTAATATAAAGACACTGTTCCCAATAAAGCGAGATTATGCTAAACCCTGGTCCAAATCAGTAACGTGCCCTTATGAGTCATTTGCAGTTACATTCCTAATGTCACCTGAAACAAGCCACTGTGTTCCAGGCAAGCTACATCTCCACTGTCCAGCCCGTTGTTTAATCATTCTAAGTAGTATGTTTAATTTATAAAGCTTAAACAGGGGGAGAGGACTAAGTTGACCGAGATGAAGGAATAGAGGACAGGAAAAATGCAATCCAAGGATCCAGAAGTCACTTCTTCTGGTGCCCTAGCAAGAGACATGGCTCTGCAGGAAGGCAAGTGGGTGATAATTAGGGACAGTTGGAACATTGCTTATTTCCTACTAGCAAAGGCAGCAGTTTAAGCCTCCAAGGATAAATCAAATTTCTTAACCAGATGGAAGACATTTCATTTTGAAACATCAACCATACAACAATGGACCACAGAAAGGAAGGAGCCAATTCACAACAGCAACAAGAAAACAAAATTACCAGAGATTTGAGAGATGAGTTCTTATAAAAATCTGCACTTACAAAGAGCCTCATGTTGCATCAGAACTTGCACCACATCCCACCACAGTCAATTCAAAGACACTTTTGTTGGCAAAACAAGCTCTGCAAGTGTTACCCACATGTAAAAGACAGCACACGAGTTTCTCCCAGAAGTGGATTCAACAGATGAAGTGCCTGTCTCCACAGAGGTTTCAACAGAGAAGGCTATATGGCCTGGAGTTCAATGACAGAAATGAAAATATTACTAGAAATAAAACATTATTCCTTGGAAGGTGAGTGTTTTCTTGTTCTCTCTAATCTTCTTTTATATTTTACTCATAAGATTAGATTTTCTTCTCAGTCTCTCTTTTTACTTCTCTTTCCCAAACCTTTACCATTTGATTTATGGCGTTCTCCCTGTACCCAACCCAAAGGTGCACATGCCAGTTCAGTATTTGGTGAGAGTCTGACTTGATTTTGCACATTTCATTTGGTATGGTCCGTCAGCATAACAACTTTGTGCAATAAATTGTGGCAGTCTAGTTGGCTAGTAGGTTTGGTCTTCTCTTTTTTTGTTACAAAAACTTTCGCAAACAGAGGGATTTTGGATTAAGTTATTTGCTTCATTAGTCTCAAAAAGAGTGCCAAACCCCAGAAACAATGTTTTTGTAGGAATGGACAGCGTTTTCATTTGGTTTCAGTCTACGGTTCTCAAGCACTTTTAGGTGGAGACAGCTTTTGCTACTTTGGCTGAGATAGCACCGAAACCTGGGTTTTTTATGCAAAGATCAGCAATGGAAATCCTTCCAGTTCTACTCTGTAGCCATCAGCCATCACTACATAGATTTCATAGATTTAATTCTATCATGTCTTTGCACACCTGAAAATAAAAAAGTTAACTTCCCTTTGGTTACAATGTAAGAACATACGGAGCTCTGGAGTTCATTCCTGTGGGAGTCAAATGTTTAATTTGCCACCAAATAGTATAGCAGGAAAATCTCAGCATTGTGTTCACTTCTCATGGTTTGAGTAGTCGAAATATAAGTTGTTGAAAGTAACACACTTGCTAGGGCCACTACAGAGCCAGCACAGCCACACCGGCACAGAGCCTTAGGTGTGCAAGGGCTCCCAAGGCTGGTTAGCTGTAGAGGGACCTTGCTGCATGCCCACCTCGGCCCAGCTCCATCCTGCAACAGGACAATTCTCTCCTTATGGAGTTACTGTCATTTCCCTCCGGTGAGCCACTCCCCTTCTGCTGGTCTCTAAAGGGCACAGAGCCATACAGCACATACCTTAAAGACTTTGGTATGCAGCCTGCAAGGTCAGAAAAGCTGGCTCCCTCGGCATATCTGGTCTTCTGTGGCATAACTCTGATGGCCCTCTTTCCTCACAACACTTTAATAGGCAGTTTTAGCATCACCACCACATTTATTTTAAGATCTTGACATACAGGATGCAGAGCATGTTGTTATGACATCATTCAAGAAAAAGCCCAAAACAAACCCAGATACCACTCCATGCCTTTCCCAGATGAACCTGCAGGACCAACGCACTGCAGTATATTAGCTAGCAAACGTAGGTGTTTTGGCAGCTGTCCCAGTCACTTAATCGGAAGCCTGAGCTCAGAGGCTGTTTCGCCTGAGCGGGTAAGTCAAGATGTACATACCAAAGATGTCATCTCTGCCTCACTCCCTTCCCTGCTCGAAGGCTTCTCTCTGAGTACTGTTTATTTTTATCCTACAACTGATGGACTGTACATAGGTTTAATTGTATCTCCCATTAGTTCTATACTGTAACTGCGCTAGGTTTGGCCTCGCGTACCCAATTAAGCTAAACAGGGGGTTTTGCCAAGCGTTTAAAGTAGGCAAGTGCCTGCCACCCCCTCTTCCCTGCCAGTCTGTTCTAAAGCATCTGCAGCACAAAAATTGTTCATGACTCATTTCTCAAAGTAATCATATGACCTTCTCTTCTTCTTCCAGCATACATATTACCATCATCAAGAGTTTGCTTCTCCAGCACACCCAAGGAACAAAAAGTTACTACAGAGCATCCATCACAGGAATTATCCCTTTTTTTTTTTTTAAACATTCCTTTCCAGCTGAAATGTTTGCTCCCAGACTCCTGAAGACTTGTGGGTGAAGAACTAACTGTAACAAGCAAGAAAGGATGTATAAAAAAATTTTTTTCTAGGGACAATTGACTGGAAAACATAACCTAAGGAATCAGCTTATTTTGTTCTAGTCTTGAATTTGCTCTAAGAGCAACAGAAGATTACAGCTCCTCATCTTCCAGTTCACAGGAGGCAGGTCACAAACAAGAGAAACCTCAGAGAAACAACAGGCTTCACCTGTAAGTGAATAAGTCACTTCAAGCCAAAGAAGTTCGTAGTGGAAGCTTGCAGAATGTAGGGATCAACAAGGTTGTTCTTCCCTGCTTGAGTACCGGTAGCACAGAAATTATTCAACATAACTGCCAAAGATGCAAAGATGACAAATCTGTCCTTCCAGGGGAGTTGAGGCACAGGCAGGGGATCCACCTGCTCCACACATAAAAGAGCCCTGGGTCTGAAAAAAAACAAAAAAAAAAACCCACAACAACAACCAACAAACGTCCAAAAGGCCTAAAGGCCTTCTGTTGTTTAAGATAATGCTGACCACAGGTCTGAATTCTTCCTTACACTCAAAAAATGCAGTGAACAAAGGCCTACAGACAGTGTTGATTCATGCGCAGTGACAATTCAAACTGGAACAACACATGAGGTTACCACTCTCATGGTGGAGACATCTTAACCGCTCAGGAATCTGCTGTTCATGAGTCAACACCCCCTCGCAGCTGCTGTTCACTGCTACAGGAAAGAAGTCAGACCCAGAAGCAGCCTTCCCTACGGCCTAGCAAAGATAGCAAAGGGCCATAACCTCACTGACCAGCCCAATTCAGTCCCTCCCTGTTTCCTTTCCAACGCTCATGAAAAATCCTTTCACCATTTTGACTCTGCACGGATACAGTTCTCAATTCAACCCGCTCTTTCCTTGTATTAAACTTAGGTCTGTTTGCAGGGCAATGAGTAGTGCCCTTGTCAGGAGACCCAACCTAGTCTCCCACCTACACATCATGCTTTCTAAGATTTAGACATTGAATACTTCTATTTGAGATCCACGACAAAAATGCAGATAGTCCACTAGCATTCCTACTTGCCAATGACTATCTTGGCTATTAAGTCTTCCAGAATGGCAGCCTCCAATACACCTCCCTTTCCCATGCTGAAAATTCTCCAGTTTTCTCTCACAGCCAGACCCATTATGTTTTTCCTCATGCTAATAGGTACTATGTTGATCAAGGCCCTTTTAAAAAGGCAGCACAAATTAGAGGCGTGTCCTCCAGCTGTAAGAAACTCAACTCAGGCTTTTCAAGAGTAACAGGCTTCAAAAATCACACTGAGAAGAACACAATCTCCGAGGCCTCAAATACCTCACTTCCCGAATTTGTCAAGCCTGAAGAAGTTGCAAACTCTGAATCACAAAGAAAGGACAGCAGTAACGCTGGCTTCCTCTTAACAAAATCAGTTTTAATTCAGAGAATTAGCCCACCCCCTGGTTCATCCTCAGGAGCTCGGAACAGAAGCAGTAAATGACAATCCTCAGACTTCTCATTTTTCTCCCTGCCCTCAGAGCTGCAAAGAAAGGATTTGACTATTCTGCAGTTGTGCAAATTCAGAACTAAAATTGGGTGGGAGAACAAAGGAAAAAAATGAACATGAGTCTTCATTTTATTCTAATCCTAGATCCCATGAGACATGGTTCCGTTACAGTGAATGGCTGCACCTTAGGCAAGAACGTCTCCCAGACACTACCAGCTCTCACCAAGCCAAATGAACCAATGGAGCTGGAGATTCAGGCTAAAGGGACTGAGTGCGTATTTCCCTCTAACCTTCTTGCACAGTCACACCATGCTTCTCACAAGCCTTTCAGAGAAGGAGGCTGAGAACATCACATGTTTATGTTTTAACAGTTCTCACTAGTGACTCACTCCTCCACATAGCAATTTTTAATGGAGAAGAGGAAGAGAAGCAGCCTCCTTTTCCAGGAAAGGTGTTATTTTCTGCCACCCGTCTTGTGGTGTCTGTACCCAGACTCCTTTCCAAACCCAGAGTAATCTCCTCGCTTTACACCTTTTTCCAGGCAATCACCTCCAACATCCTAGCTTCTCTCTTCAACTCTGCCCTCCCATTTCATACACTTTTCCAGACAGGACTCTCCTCCAAAATATCTTCCTGGACATCCCACTCAAAAAACCCTTCTGGCTGTACATGCTCCTAAGTCTGACAGGTCCCACATTCCTCCACTGCAGATAGCTCCATCATCACCTCTATCTCATGGGCTCACCATCTCAGTGCTATGCCAATACCAGTCTCCCTTTCCACCTCCGCCCTCATTGCTAAGCTCCTGATATTTCATAGAAACACCCCACTAGGTCAGGGACTCTGCTGTTGAGGGTCCCTAACAAGTGGCCACATCCTCCTTTAAAGCATTACCAAAATAAGTCTTTCCCTGTCTCAGCAGTTGAATTCTGCTCAATGCTCATCTTCATTTCCAAAACTTCTATCTTTCATACTCCCTAATTAACAACTCTTTCTGCCATCAGATCCCATATAATTACTCCACTTGGATCTCCTTACACAGCTCTTCTGTTCTTTTGCCAGCTCAAGTCCTTGGCTCTCATTTCTAAATGCCTATCTTTGCTTCTGTTAATACCTGTACTCCTATATCCCCTTCCCTTCTCCTCACGGTTTACACCACTCTCGCATCTGCTTCCTCATCCTTATTTCTGCAGTTAACAGCTTTCAGCAGTCTTTGATGCCAACTCCTACCCCAAAATCCCTCTCTACTCTGGTTCTAAGAAGTGATCGGAATGAAAAACTTTCAGAAGCTTGTCCCATTAAATCGAAGCTAAAGGAAATTTAATTAGAAAGCTATGCTATTTTAATATTGGACCTTATCTACCCACTAGAATTATCACATCCCTGATCCTTATCAGATGTCAGATGTCCAATTTAGACTATAAACCCTTTGGGGCAAACGTAACCTCTTCCTTCATGTTACACAGAGCCACAGCACTTAGGCCGATCCTTAAGGTAAGAAAACCACCTCAGAAATTCAAAGAACTTGCTTTTGCTAAGAGCAGTGCCATTCCATACACTGAGACTTGGGAATGACCAGGGAAGATAAAAGTATTCACTCTTTGAAACTTCAAAAGGCAAGAAAAGGGTTCCCCCGCACGAGAAATAATGTCTGACCGTGTCTGAGGAGAGGAGCTGGGAACAGACCGCACTGAAAAAGTTTTTCCATGGTATCTCTAGCCCCTTCCTGCCTCAAGTCTCCAAAGCCATCACTTATCCCCTTCAAAACAGCAGGAGAGTCACTTCTTTTTTCCTTCCTTCTCCAGAAGGGAGAAGCAGAAATAAACCTCGAATGATAAATTATGCACCACCTTTGTGTGGCTGCCTCTTGGCCAGACGGGAAATTTTTCTCCCAAAGCCTTTTGTTTCCAGCTTTGATCCCAGCGTTGGATCCGCTCTGTTCAGCACTCCCTCGCCATGGAGGTGAAGGGAGAGCTGACACAGGCCAAGTTCGGGCTCACTGCAAGTCACAGTCAGATCTTCCATTAGCCTTCCCCCCCTCCCCCTTCCCAACTGGAACTCTCCTTGAGTTTGAAAAGATCCTATTAAACATTTTCCAGAGGGCCTTACAGAGGATACATTATTTTGATGGATGCTGGGACTAAAGGAGGAGGATTTCTAAGTACAGTGAAATAATGCAGTTTGTTCTAATGGGTTTAAGAGATGCCCGGGGGCACCAAGCAAGGTCCTTCTCTGCAAATCAAAAACACAGAAGACCAGAAAATGGAGCCGAACAACTAAACGCCAGGAAGCGGGGAAATCGGGCTCTATTTAACTGCCGCTCTTGGTTACAGCCAACTTCGGGCTGCTTGGAAAAACAGCACACACACATCACTGGCACAAACTTAACAGGAGAAAACAAAGAGACAACAGGGGTCAAACTGGGGGTGGCAAGTAGGAGAAGGATGCAAGGCTGGGTCCCCACCCCCTACCAGAGAGTCGGATCAATTATCCTTGAATACTAACAAGATTTCTGATTAAAGAACTGCTGCTATGCAATAGAAACGGAAAGCTCCAGCAGCTGGGAGGGGCTGTCAGGCCGTAACAAAGAGACACAGAAGACTATGCCCTGCTAGGCCATACGGAGGAAGTCACCATGCTGGTAGGCAGGAGAGGGGTCTCCTCTGCCTGGCGTCATGATAACGTCTCAGCCCTGGCAAATTTAACTCCAGGAGTAAAACTTCACCTTGACACTACAGAATATGGGGTCTGTTTTCAGGCAAACACATTCTCTCCTGGAAGCTTTGCTGGACAACATTTCTTTAAACAACCTCATCACTATAGTGCAGGGAGGTGAATTTTATTCTCATCCTAACCCATTCAGGGGAAAAATCTGGTGCTTCTTAGTTCTGAGTATTGCAACATCAGAAAGTTGCTAGTAACGTACAACAGCTTGAGAAACAAGAGCCTGCGCTGTCTTTGGTCGTACGCTTTTTGACAAAAATGCAATGTGCAGTACAAACATTGAATATGCATATACAATACTGCCCGTTAATCTTAATGACTTGTGACTTGCTGCCTGGTGGCTAAACACAGAAAAACCTAATGATCTAAGACGAACCTCATGAAAAACTAAAGCTTCCATTATTACTTCTCACAACCCAGAGTTGTGCTTACACTAAGCATCCTGCTATAGGCATGTATCTCATACCATCAGAATCAGACTCCCGACTGTTCAATCCCCTTTTTTCTTTTTCTTCTATTTTAAACAACAAACGAAATTGCTCGATATGAGGAGTTTCAGTCATCCACAATTTAGCAAGGCAAAAGTCCAAAAACATCAGCTCCATTTGATGGTAATAAAGTCTTTATGAAAACTTATTTTCCTGCCCTTACATAGTGAGTCTCCTTTTACCTAGGTTCACAGCAGCCGAGAAGGAGTTCTGCTCCTCACAGAAACACAGACTGCAGCTCAAGAGTCTCTCGGCCTAAACACACAGACTGGAATACTTCAGCATTTATCAGGCAGTTCTGCATAACAGAGGCAAAAAAATAATGCCTGGAAAACTGAAAAACCTGAAACACAAACTCACCCACAGCAGGATGGTAGCCAAATACTCCCAAGGTAACAGTCCCAGAGCGACCAGATATACAGCATGAATAAACCACAAGCCCACACAATCACAAGCCCCATGATCCATATAGTTACTATCTTTAGTACAGGGAAATGGAAATCTACAGGGAAGATGATATAAAGAAGAGATTCAAGAAGCATTACGGTGCCCAGTCTTCACGCAGTAAAGACAACAAAATCCCATAAAAGAGTAATGCCTAACATAACAGCCATGGCAAAGAACCATAGGCACTACAGACACAAAAGCAAGAGCCTAACCATCAAGCACACGAGATTCATGGACGACAATTACAATTAGTGTTCTCTGCCATGATTTGTGTGAAACACGGACAGTCACTAAATACAGTATGTCAATTAATGGAGTGGGTTTGTTGTTTGCCACGGCTCCAGCTCTGAATGTTGTATCAGGTAAAGTCAGCCATCTTCAAACATGGTCAGTTTAAGTGTGCATGCGTATGTGTATATATCATTTTATTACATAAACTCCTTTGAGATAACATCACAAATAGCTAAGGTGGAAATAAGAGAGGACGAGAGAGATGAAGTGTCCACTTTTCTTATATGTTTCTTTTAACAACACTTTACTTACCACTTCACCCTTTCCAACAGAGTCAGTAAAATTTCTGCGCTTTTATGAATCTTTTGATCATCAGCAAGAGAAATAGAAGTATTATTAAAAAGAGAAATAGCCACAAGTCACAAGCAGCAGAGGAATTCAGCAAAGGTGTAGGATGTGCACTCACTTTTTAAACCTATTTTTAAAACCTTGACTGGCTTTCAAGATAACATCTCTTTATCAGGTTTTATAAGTGTTATGAAGCACATATTCTATTGTGTTCAATGGTAAGCTGCATTCTAGGGCAAATGGAGTTGGCCTTGGGCAAGACAATTTCTACTTCACTTCCCACATTTACAAAACAAGGATAATATTTGCCTATTTCACAAGAGCGCAGGAAGATTCAAGAGGACTATCAGACTACAGATCATTCTCATAGAATTAATGTTTTAATTATTTTTTAATGTTAGTTTCGCCAGTCTGGAGAACTACAGGTTTTTAGGAGTAAAGACAAAAACACAAATCACTTCAATTTCTTTTTCTAGTTAACATACAGCAAGTACTGCCTTCTGGTTTAACTACAAACAACTAGATACTGTTGATATCCAACCACTTTTTCTTCTGTAACTTCAATGAACACAATGTAGAGAAACAGTTCCAAGTTTTCTGAAATCCCATCTCGAAGCCCACATGAACAGAATATCCCTCTTCAAGGTTCACAAGACATGCTGGAAATGCAAGCACGAAATAACGAAGCACCTAGTAATTTGGTTGCCACATACACCCACACTCCCAGGATGCAAGACGGGATTCGCTATTGCAGAAAACAGTGCTAAAGCACACAACTGAAAAGCTTTTGGAAAGACAATATAGAAGAAAATTGCTTATCTACACCAAACAAATGAAACAATAATGTTAACCTCATACTGGAAGATTTATGCTTCATGCTTTTCCACTAATACTACCATGTTTTAGTAGACACAGAATTGTTTGGGAAAAAAAAACAACACATACACAAACAAAATAAAACAAACAAAAAGCCTCCACCACTTGTCAGCCTCCTGCAGCATCTTACTCTTCATTTTAGAAGACTAGGGATGTTACTCAGTGCCATCACCCTTTGACAAAAACAAACAGTCAAGATAAGTCAGGGTGATCGTGAGATCTGTGAGTACCATCCAACCCGGCCAAGAGTAAACCCAGCCGCTCTCAGCACACCCAGGAAGTAGAACATTATCAACCCCAAGCCGACAACAGGAAAACAGGCGACTTGCACTTGGCTGAGAGCTGTAGAATCAATAGCAATGCCAAGCACACGCAGTAGAGATGGCGATTTCCCCTGCAAACTACACTTCTATAGAGGTTTTGCATTCAGGACAGTGACTCTAAAATGTAGTTGAGATGTTTGGGGAGTGAAGCTCCGATATCAGCCTTGTATTTTTCTGGCAGGGCTCCAGGAGCCAGAACAACAAGCACATCACCCAGACAGGTTCTGTGACATTCTGTATTTATACTAACACAGACCATCATAACATCAGGCCCTTCTTCATCACCATGCACCAGCAGTGCACACCATTACCTTTAAATTCTCTCTACATACCCATTTTTACCTGCAATACACTTTTCCAAGAGCTCAAGATACTTGCAGACTTCTTTTTTTGGGGGGAGGCACAGACTTCTCCAGTTTTAAGTGCCACCAGCCACCAAAAGAGGGACAAAGGTCAATCTTGCAGACTTGTTTGCTTTACCTGCTCCTGTAGTGAGGCACAGCGGTAAATGACCAAGTGCTTCAAACAATTTATCTGTCTGGCATCGCAAGTTCTGCGGCTGTGGATGCTTTATGACAGTTAAGCTGTACACCATCCTCACAGGTACTTCTAAGGGACAACGATGAAAAATTTCTAGCTAAGGGGAGGAACACCAACTCATCACAAACTTCGGCATCTTCCTGACACCTCCTCATGTTTTTCCTTGCTTCAAACAGGAAAAAAATTGCTCAGAAATTGTGTTCTTACTGCAAAGTGTATCTTCCCACGAAGGAATGAGGATACTCACTTCTGGAAGGAGTTGGCACATCCAATCATAAACTCACGTTCATTTGACAAGAGGATACAGAAAAGCGCACTGATGGGAGAACTACTTGAAAGAGAGACAAACTGCTATAAAAAGCCTCCCGGAGACATCAAGGCACAACCACCTAGGAGCAAACCTGCACTTTACAATCAGACATCCCCCACATGGCTGTTAACAGTCCAGACACATTAACTAGGAGCACCTGGGTAATAGCCAAAATAAAACACATCCAGATCTGCACCTACACTAAGATCTATGCTTTAGATCCTTCTCACTCCTAGATTGCAGCCAAGTATCTGTGTGGCACGTGGGAACTTAAGAGTACTTCTGGTTTCTAAAAAGCAGATTTTCTGATACACAGAACTGCAGCCCTCTCCTCAGCCCTTCCAAGTCGGTTTAGCACTTTCTTCAAAGCTGCCTGCAATTAGGTTTCTTGTTAGAAGAAGAAATAATATTACTTGAAACCCAAACTCCATGTGATTGTGCCCCTGAGGCAATACTTGTAGAACGACGGAGGTCAGCAGCGCTACTGCAAATGCTTCCTGTAATTTCAGAGTAGCAGAGGCGAAAACGGATGGGTGAAATTATACAGCAGCTGCCAAAGGAGTGAAGGGAGAGAAATGAGGTACGTATCTCCTCTCCACAGCCCTCCCTCAAAAGCCTTCCAACTCTTTATAAACAGTTCCGCGAAACATTTAGATGTTTTCTTCTCCACCGGGCGCAGTTGTAAAATAAAGCGCTACCGCACAAGACGAAGAAACAGCAATTGCTTTTCAGTTGACAGAGCAACCACAAAGATAAGTTTTCACCGGCGAGACTTCATGGAGTTGCTTCCCTGCTCGCTAAGACGGCGGCAAACCCCTCCCCTCCCCACTATTTTTGGTACCACTCCTGCCCTGGCCCCGCTCTGCCAGGGTGCTGCGGGAGGGT
>NW_009632391.1:0-15790 GCF_000690535.1 Cariama cristata
AATATATTTAATTACTATATTCAATAAATTACTCTCTCAGAATCATACAGAGATTTGTGATGGAGCCAGGACCTTATTCCAGATTTCTCTTCCCCTAAGCCAGGGTTTTTTCAGTTTATCCAGCATAGAGTTTCATTCAGAATTTCACATTAGCATTACAGTTAATGAGATCCCTGCAGCATCTTATACCCAATATTTACCACATTGCTAAATTTTGTTATAATTCTTTGTTGATCTGTTTTTCCCTCAAATTTCCCGTTTAACCTGGTACTAAATTTTGCATCTGATATCCACTTAAATTCTTCGGGTAATTGCAAAAAAGAGTGAATCAAATGCATGAATACAATTAATACAAGCAGTGAGTGAACTCCTTTCATCATAAATTGTCCCTCACTGTCTGGCAAAGAAAAAGGGTGGGATCCAGCGTTTCAAAGCGGGAAAAGTACTAAGCATTGTGATGTACGTTAGCAAAGAGATTGCAGAAATGCAGTAGTGGATATCATGTGCACAACTTAACTAAGCTTGCATTCCAAGTTCTTTATATCAGCTAGCCCTAAGGTTGGCAATTCCACTGAGCCAGCCTACCTTCCTGACATGTAACCGTCCTGACAGGCAGAATATTACATGCTTTAAAAGTTGTCTTCATCAGAATTCAGAGGAAAGATGGTCCCAACGTACAAAATAAAACACATCACTGCTCTTGATAACTTGTCTGTTTCAAATGAGAAATCACAGTAGTGTAATACTGTAAAAATTAGACAGAATTTTTCTGCTATTATACCAAACAGCCTACTTAATAAATGGGTAATGAAAAAGAATAATTTATTACAGCTTGTGAATTTTGACAGTTCTAAAAAGATGTTCTTAGAGTTTCCCCAAAGGGAGAAGAAGGATGTTTCTTCCTTAACACACTGGCATTAGATGTAATTTCTCTGTCTGTAGAATTTTGCTCCTGCCTGGTAGAAGGGATTAGATTTTTTTTTCTTACATCATAACCTATTTTAAGCAATTATAATCTATGAGTAATAAATCATTTTCATTCACCTCTCATGGGGAGAAAAAAGATGTGAGAGAGCGTTCTGGAGTTTTAATTTATATCAATGTTTGCATTACTATTAAATGAATTAAATGGGTTCTACAAATGTTCTCTCATAGTTCTGCAATAAATTATGGAGCATCTCAACCTAAGACATTTAATTGTCTCTTTTACCAGCTTTTTGTTTTGTTTTGTTTATTTTTTAAACTGGATAGCACAAACAGTTATAAAACACGCTGAAAAACTCAAAAGAGTCTTGGGTATTGCAATATAGGACATAACTTCAATCATTATAAACATTGCATATCCATTCGAATTGCAGGAATTTGTAGAGACCCAGGTTCTGCCTTGGAAGCAGTATAACTTCTGCGAGTACTGACACCGGTATAAGCAGTTCCAAGGGAGACCATTTCTAAAACAAAACACTACCCTGGCAAAATCAATTGAGATTTTTCATCCATGCTGTATTCCTAGCTCATCTTCTGATGGCATGGCATAATTATTATGAAGCTATATCTTTTAAATGGCAGGAGACAATAACTGATCTGACTACACATATGAAGGTGGAGCTGGAGTAAAACATACATTAAGAGGAATAAATATTTGAATTTACATGTCACATTTTCTTGCTGGGCTTTTGAAGGAACCTAGAACACATGTACAGGGGTTCTCTAAGAAGTCCAGAGTTTTACTTAAAATACATTGAAGATGATGGGACTCACCTTATCAGACAGATCATCTGTGCTGTCTTCTGCTTCTGACTAAGGTCAATGGCAGATGTTTCCTAGCAAATGACAAGAAATCACATGCTGAATAAAACTCATATTATCTGCTGATAGAAGATTTCCAACTTCATGCATGTATCATGAAGCAAACCCTTTTAAAGTCTTTTATTTCAACCTATTTAACAGAACATTAGAGATTTTTGTTCACTTCCCCTTACTCCCTCTATTTTGCCCTCTAATAAACCATGTAATACAAATCTAGTATTTTTATATTATCATTAGGCCAAATAAATCAGTTAACATATTTTAAGGAGTGAAAACCCAGCACTTAAGTCTTCATACTCAAAAAAAAGACTCATCCTATTTATGTCCATTTTTACCCTTCGAAATGATTCATCTCTGAAGAACAAACAATTTGAAAGAGAATGGAACTGCTAACCTCAGAATATTTCCTTAGTTCCATTTGCAGTCTCTGTCCAAAACATGCTGTTTCTTCAGCTTTTCAGAATTGCTTTGCACCAAACTGTAGTCACTATGTAACATGATTACTTCTGAACAGCTGAACAGTTTCTCTTCAAGTCTTTCTTAGCATACCCCTTTATTGAAAGTTTTACTTTGCTTGCTTAGTGGATTTTCTTTGTCTGCCACTGCAACACAAATCTTTATACTGACCACGTTTTGTACAAGGAAATAAAATAAATCGATTTCAGAAGAACCATTTTAAATGGTTGGTCTGATGTAGAAGAGCTACTTAATCATTACAGAATTTACATGTACACTAACATAAAGCAAAACCCATTATAAAGCTCATCACACTTAATTACACCAAAATTCACAATTTTCTATTTCAGTCCTAATTTTATAAAGTATCAACATGAATTAGCAAAGTAAAAAAAATAAAACTGAGAGCAAGTGACTGAATTTTCACTGCTTTGCAACATGACAGATTAGCCCAGGTGGAGCCCAGTGCTGCTGAAGTGAACTTCCAGCACTCGATCAAGTTTTTCAAAATTACTTGGATCTTTCTACCATACATTTCACTGTGCAATGCTTCCTGAGCGCCTTGAGTGATAGGCTCCATACAAAACCCTTAGGAAGACTCAGATGTTCAAGGAAGCCCTCCTATTAAGTAACTCCGGCAATTGAGACTTAATTGAACACTGGTTCCAGTTTTTGTCATGTTGCACTGGTTTGGGATTTGTACATTGCTATTTATAGGATGAGCACTTAAAAAAACTCCACTTTTTTCATGGACCGGCAGCAGGGCTACTTTGATCAGAATGAAGCACAGGCAGAAGAGAACTATTTGTCATTCATTATTGCAGTTTATTATGTCCCTGGTATGCAAAGGCAAAGCCTTTATGAAGAAAGGTTCTGAAGAAATACTGCTGTTGAGGTTAAGTAAGCAACTGCCCTTCAAAACAGCATTTGTTTCAGAATTTTTCATTCTGTTATTGATAACTCCTACATAGCCATTCCCCCTGAATAAACTAAACAAAATTCCTCTGATGCTAGGTAATATTAGTCAACAGAGCCTAAGCAGCTAATGTACTTTATAGCGTTATGTGAATCTGCACAGAACATGGTATTTGGATTGTAGAACTGTTGACAGAAGACTGATATTGTTCAGGCAACCATGGCCTACATGTCACCCTTTTGTAGTTCATCAGAATAAGCATCTAGGAAAGCTGATAGAGGGAAGTCAATTGCTCCCTCTACACAGATAAATAATTCTTATTTCCTGAATTTTAAAATCAAGCAAGTGTATCTTGTTTTGGAATGCATTCACAAACACTGCTGCAAGTACTGTAACACTTTCTCCATGCTGGCCAGAATTTAGGGTTGCATTCAGTTTTCAACAGTTGATTCTATAAAACCTAAATGTAAAAATACTATCATAATAGTAAGCAAGATTTCTATCAAATTTTCCAAGCTTAAGATGATTTTCAGATCTTCAGTTGGCACAGTCCTGACATAAATGATTTACTAGATTTACAGATTTACCTGCTGAAAGCCTGGGCACAGCTTTAATCCACAACACGGCCTCATGAAAATTGGGCCTGGGGGAAATGCAAGGAGGGGCCATCTCTGCTAGCCCTCCTGCCCCTTCAGGCCAGAATTTGTCACTATTTTTTGGTCTCCTT
The DNA here is from genome assembly GCF_000690535.1 of Cariama cristata. Lineage (NCBI taxonomy): Eukaryota > Metazoa > Chordata > Aves > Cariamiformes > Cariamidae > Cariama > Cariama cristata. Next base: position 3,906 of record NW_009632391.1, read on the forward strand.
CTAGCAGAGATCACATTTAACACTGCAATTCCTTTCTGCAGTGTTTTTTGTCATTAGTGCCCTATTGTCATATCTGTGTAAAGATATGGTTAGATTAGACCAGTAAACCCCATTAATGAAATTTGCCTGGTATGCCCTTTCAACATTAATATCCACATTTTATGGACAGGCGAACAGAGGCAGAGAGGTTAAATGATTTCCATAAAGCCTGAGCCAATGTCTGTCTGGAATTAGAAAATTTGCTAGTACCTGTAGTTACCTCATTCTGTGAATGAAATACCCACCAGTGCTGATGTATGATGTCTTTATGGACTTGCTAACTGTTAGAATGAATTTTACCCAACATATGCAATGTATTTAAAAATACATTTGATTTTATTTGAAAATTAAGCAATTGTTTTGCACTTTGCTGAATCAGGCCCCAAATGAATAAAGACAGATTACATTTGAAACCTCTCTTCCATTCATTCTTAATGTTCAAGTGCAGTGCCTTAATCTTCCAGTTCCAGAGTGAAGGATATACCCATTTGGATCTACAGCAAACATCTATAAATGGAAAAGCCAGAGAACTGGTGGGTTGTAGGTTATTTTGCTTCTTAGTTTAACCAAACGTGGGGCTGCCTTGTAGGTACACATTCCCAAAGCTAGCAATGGCATTTGGTTTCATTTCAATGTCACTTTAGTTCGGATATACCTCTTCAGTGGGTTATTTTTTACTGTCAAATTGAGGGAGAGAGAAGGAGACCCTACGATTTTGAAGGAAGGACGCAAGAACATAAGATGGCAGAAAAATAGCGATACCAGGGACACAGGGACATAAATATGTAGCATATGATTGAATTAGAAGCAGCTGATGCACATCCAGGCAGATTCATGGAGCCATCATGAATGTTCTTAATAAAACAATTCCATCCAGACTGTGTTATTAGTTCAGCAGAGATTTTACCCCCAGAGCATCTGCAGACTTTGATTTGGATCCAGGGACTTGCTTAACAGCTGGAAAATTTTAAAAGCTGAATGGGAATTTTGTGTTATGTAATTTTCTCATCTTGATGAATGGGGGAGTTAGACATGTGACTTTAGTTAGCACTGATGGAAGCCACCCTTGCATTAGAATGTATGGAAAGGAGAATCTACCCTCAAGATCTTGATATGTGCTAGCTTGAGCCTATTATCTATGTGTATGCTACAAAGAACTGTAATGAGTTCAGTACTGGTATGAATTCTCATGAAATAGTCTAAGACTTTTAAGCATGCACTTAATTTAGGCATCAACAGAACTAAGCAGAAATTGTTTATTGCAGTCAATATAGGTAACAACATTTAACAAAGCTGCCTTAACTGCCTCTTTTGTTAACTGTTAATTTTTGAGCTGAACTCTTCATTGCTGAGTATCCAGTTATGACCATTAAGTGAGAAGAAATGTTTTAGTTTTTATAAGGATGGACTTAGGGAAAAAAGGATGTTTTGCTAAATAAAAAAGTGGGGTTTATTTTTTTTTCTAAGAAGCTCATATTACTTCAGTTTTTATGATAAAAATTTGAAGGAGGGACATATGTTTTTGAAGGAAGGACATCCTTTTTCATTAAGAATCCAAATTTGACCATTCCATGGAAATTTTGCTGAGTGCTAACTGTCCAAAAAGCCTGTATATGCACATATTTAATTTGGAAATTCAGATCTCCACAGGACTTATGGATACTTACATTATATTGTCAAAGAAACGGAGAAGAATTTTTGGGTACTAATCTCTCCTAGTTAGTAGGACCACTGTGGTGGCAGGCACTAGGAATCAACATGGAGATAATAATTTCTATAACCTCAGTGCTTTTTCAGAGGCCTCCCTGAATTCCATGTAACAGGACAGGGGAGAAAAGATGAAAATTGCTAAGATGATAAGAAATTATGACCTTATTTCTGACACTTTCTAACTTCTGAAGATTTAACTTTTCAACCAGAACATTCTTTTAATTTTTCAGCCTTTTATTATGGGTGGGTCTGGTTGGGAAGCTGTGTTGCACAGTAAGGATGTTCACCTATAGTTTGTTCAAAAGTGGACACATCCCTGTCAACCTTAACTTCTTTTGAGATTTTGGCCTAATGTTGATCAATTAACTTTACTGTGAGATGAACCATTTTTATAAGATGTTGGCAGCAAGAGTTTATCTGGAGAAACAAGCTCTTCTGTATTCAATCCAAGTTATGAACAAAATCATACATGTTTTTTTAGGATAGCTCCATCTTTATTGCACACAGGCTGTAGCTCTAAGTTTTAAGTCGCACAATGTCTCCAGCTCTAACCCACTCATTTAAGATAATCTCTTGTTTGTCACTGTGTCTTTGCCAGTGATAACTGACCCCTCCACTGAGCTGACAAAATAGTTCCGTACTCAGCTTCAGGCCAATTAGCCAAGAGAGTTTCGGCAGTTTAAATAGGGGGCTGGGGTTGTCTGCCTGGAACAGATATCGCCTGTAGGGTGCATGGCCTCACAAAACATTGCCAGCATAATGGTAGAATTCAGCTTGTGCTACTTTAGATTTTGAACCAGTACAGTTGTATCAGGGAACTACCTATGAGGACTATGTATGACTAGAGGACCACTTATGACTTGTAGGTCTGCATGTGACATGAGGATCCATGAAGAGGAAAGCTGCAGATCTTCATTTGCATGTCTCTGGCATTGACAGGAAAAATCCTGTGCATTCTGTATCCTGTCCCACTGTGTAAATTTCTGACATGGGTCTTCAATTAGCACTAATTATGTATTCAAAGGAAGAGTAAGGATGTTGCTGTTTTTCTAGAGGGGGTGAAAAAATCATGTTTCTCTGAGCTTAGCTTTAATATCTCTGCATCCTCATTCTTGATTTCAAAAGGAAAGCTGATGCCATGAGGCACTGCAGGAATTTGGAAAATACGCTTTGCTTTTGAAACAGAAGCTTCAAATCCACTTTAAATCCCATATAAAAGTTAGTCCAAGAAAGTCAATGAATGGATCATGATCAAAGTCTCTTTATTGAATTTTCTAACAGCTTCCAACAAAATATGTTTTAAAAGGAACTGACTGCATCAAGTGCTTCCCAGAAAGCTGAAATGGTAACTCTCAGTTCATGATAGCTGAGAGAGGTAAGAGATGAAACCTCAATGCCTACATAGCATATGTGTTGTTTTATATGAGTTGCCAAACAGTTCTGAATTCCAAAATATTCTGTGGGAAATGGTCATCTTAAACAGTTTACATGTGATCCCTTGTTGCTTCTTTCCTTCTGCACAGCAGGACACATTTAATGCAAAATGCTTAGAATGATCAGGATGGAAGTATCTAACAATTAATTTGCTCCATGGTGATTGCTCAAGGTACAAAGCAAAGGCAAATCAACTGTGATGCTACAAGTAGCCAAATGCATAGCTGGTTACTGAGCAACCATTTTAGTCTAAAATTTTACTAAAAATCCTTAGGACAAAACACTTCTGCAGTATGTGGATTTTGTGAGCCATTCGACAGGGTTCTGTACCTTTTACAGATCTCTACAGGACAGCTGGGAAAAAAACACAAAGCAAATTAAAAGCCCAAATAAAAATTTTCACATGTGGAATTTTGCTGATTCAGGTCCAGTGATAGAATATTAGTTTCATGCAAATTTTTTCAGAATTTGTTAACTGCAAAAAAAAAAGCATTTATTCCTGCAAGTTTCCATACAGAGAACTATCAGTTTAAACTGGAGTTAGGTTCACGAAAGGCTTGTGGAATCAGATACATTTAGCTTAATAATTGTAGTTTCATTGGGTTTATTTATTTAGTAGGAGACTTGCACATGGCTGATTATAGTGAAGTTTCTTTTTTTGTTGCTTTGTATTGACATGGGAAGGGTCAGATTTTTGTATTTTGCAGATAATTTTGATCCTGTGAGTAACAAGGCAAAACACTGTAGTCTACTAAAGAGGTTGTTCTTATTAGTAAGCCTTGGGAAACAATTCCAAAAACTGCTGTCATGACAGCGCACACAAGCATTGCTAAAGTCATTACAACCTAAACCACCTCAGAAGATAGAGCCAAAGGTTAAAGCAATGGTGTGGAATACATAGACATCATTGTAAAGTGACAGATATTTATATTTACCTGTACAGAAACTGAAAATGGTAAGATAAAACAGAGATGGTTGAGATTGTTTCTCATAAGGCCCCGCCTAAGGTGTTAGGCTGAGAAATTCAAGGGCCAGGTATGGTTTTCCAGTACCTGGAGTGTGGCTGTGGGTCCTTCTGTAAAGTGTATAATGCTCCACAGCTCCCACTGTGACATAAATCTGTGCGTTAAGTGTCAAATGAGTTTTTGAGGATTTTTTTGTATAGTGACTACGAACACAAATACTGATACCTTTCTTCATACAGAGTTGTACTACCTTCAGTGTTTTTGTAGCATTCAACAGGATTCTTCATAATGCTAACCAATAACAGCAAGGGTGCCAGAATCCAGCCTTTAATCTTTTGCTAAATGAGTCATTGCTGAGGTGAATAATTTACTACGAGGACAGAAAGTTGAGCAGTGATAGAAGGAATTTGCTGAATTATGATTTCTGGTTCCTTCTGCAGGTCTCGGCCAATAAAAGCTCTAAATGCTGAGTTAGACAACATTACGTTCAATTTATTGTTTCAAGCCTGTTGTGCCCACAGCATTTTCCTGCATTTAAATCCCAATCTAGGAATTGTGCTGCAGAACAATTCTCGTAATAAGCATTCACAAAAAAATTCACCTTCAGAAGGTATAGCCCAATATATGTGAAAGTTTGCCCCTGTTTAAATCACGTCTGTGGCTTCACAGGGAATTGAAAATACTCCTCACCTCTTAACTGGCACTTAACATTTCTTGATGTTTAACAGTAATGCCTCAATTTCTCTGAATGTTGCCTATCTGTTCCCTAAAGATATCAGAAAACAGATAATTCTATTTGTGAAGTGCAGTACTGTGCTAAAATGGAAGATATTTTGGAAATGTGAAACATTTTTAGCACTAGATTCAGGGAGAAGCTATTTGTCTGTTAGGCTCAGAGGTACCTCTGTTGTTTTGTCTTGGACGGTCTGGCCCCCTTGTACGACATAACAGCTAGAGTGAAGGCATGAGAGTTGGAGGGGCAGCTGGGTACCAGTGAGGAAGAGAGAAGGTTGTTGGGGGAGAAAGGCTGGTTAAGGGAAAATGCTTATGGAAAATTCATGAAAGTTTGGTATTGGTGCACTAACAGGAGAACATGTCAGGGAACAGAGAAAACATAGAGAAAGAGAGGGAGAGAGAAAGATGGAGGGGGCAGGAATGGTCTTCCAGTATAAATTCCAACCAGTATGGGTATTCTTGGCCACACTTCAAAGAAGTTTTAATTTCAGATTGTTTCAGCAATTATGTCCCATTTAATTCTCTGTTGTCTCTAGATTTATATCCTGTCCTGTGTACAATGATCTGTTCCTTGGTTTTTGAAACGCTAACAAAATTTGATATAAAAATAATGTTTACCTTTAAATCATTTTCCATGTATCCCTCTTTTCTTCTGTGTATTTTGTGTTAACTTCAATAGTTGAGCACCCTGCGTTTTTAGCTACCACCTCATAGCCCTGACCTATAGCTTTCCCCATATTGTATATAACCACAGAGAGGACTGTGATGTTAAATACAAAAGAGAAATAGGAGTGTTGTAAGGTCATAAGCTTCTTGCATAAGGGATTTCAAAGGAAGCAATTGTTTAAAGGACTGGAAGATGACAGAAAATAATCTGTGTAATCCAACAATCAAAACCTGTATTCATTAGCACAGGGAACTTTGTTGGGTGCCTCAGAAAATGGAAAGGTGAGTAGTCAAACTGAGAGCAGCTCTTTAATTTCCCACATTTCAAGGCGCAAAGAATAGGCTCTGTGTGTTTGGACTATTGTAGTTTTGACTTTCATATTTCTAAACCTCAGGATTTAGATCTGAATCATGAAAGTGCTTCAGACTTTCGCCAGTTCTCCTGTCCTCAGCTGAAATACAATGTCGAGTTTTTTTGAAATAATTGTGCAGCTATGACCATTCCTTCAATAAGGCATTTTCTACATGAGCAGAATTCTTTGAAGTGTGGAGCCATGAAGACGGTGAGGGCCAAAGGTGAAAGCTGTGCAATAGAAGTGTACATTCCAGTCAGAGAACGGGTTGGAGGGGTGAAGGAATCAGTCTATTGATATTCAGTGCTTTGACCTGCTAACAATAACTGTGGCGCAGGGGTTATAACAGCGGCACATCCCTACATTGTGTATCAGTGAAGAGAGACAGACCTTATCTGCTTTAGTTCGCTTCGGAGGAAAAATCAGCAGGGCTTTTGCCATGTGGTCACCAGTCGCTGCTACTGGGGAGAACAGGGAAAAAATTATTCATAATTCCTCCATCATTGCATTGGGTCTAATAATAAGTCAGCTACAGATCTGCAACATGATGGGCATTTTTCAAAATGTGATGCTGGGAAAGAGAAAATAAATTAGTAGGATATTCTGTGCTGGATTTTAAAGGGCATATAGACTAAGGAAAGCAACTCCCTGCTGCTTTTTTTCCCTTTAAGATAAAAAAAAATCCTCTTTTTCACTTTGAAAGTATTTTTTCTAGAAAATAATCAAAGCAACACCAACAATTTTTTGACACCAGAGAATACTTTTCCCTTGGTATACAGCACATTTATAACACAGCTCAGCTAGCCCTGTGGGTAAAATTTTGTGCTGGGGATCTGCAATTTTACTAACACAAACCCGACAAGATTTAGTCCATACAGCACTAGCCAGTTGACATTTACCTAGCAAGGCACGCTGCGCTCTGGCTCTGGTTCTGCCTCCAACCTCTAGCAATCGCTTCCCAAAACTCTGGTTTTGCTTTGCCTCCTGCCATTTGTCACTACCTTGGCAAGCATGGCATTATCAGCTAGACACTAGCATAATGCATATAAGAAAATAGTAAAATATTATGAAACATGAGGCAGAAATCAGTTAACAGTTTAGATTCTGTTTGTTCTTAAGATTGCAAAATTTAAACATGTAGGCAACTTGATCACATCACCTAGTTCATTTTTTGGCCAGTGCAGGACTGTTTTCAGGCTCTGGTCTACGTTCTTTTTTAGGACCTCAGACTGGAAACTTCCGGCCCCCCCCCATATGAAATAACTCTTGAGCTTAGTATTCTACCTCAGCTAATAAAACCCTCCTCCACAGCTGCCAGCCCCCAGAAGTCACAGGTCTAAGAGCAACGGGCTGTCTGGGCTGCTCACCCCTCAGAGGCAGAAGTGCTGGGTTGTTACTGGCCAGGGATCCCAGGTGTGGCAGTTAAATACCCTGCCATTTTGTTAACGGGGAGACTGATGGCAGCCATAGCGCTATAAGAAGTGGTCTGGTGAATGCAAATTATACTCATTCCCAAGGATTTTGAAAAGAAGATGAAAAAGGGCTTTTCACTTGGCAACAAGATGCCAACATTTTGGAAAAACATTTTAGCTCTGTGGCAGAGCTCCCAAGGCACGCTGGGGAGATGAAGTCCTGTTATTTCTTGTGAATAAATAGTATCGTTTAGTTCTAGAAGCTGGGCAGAGATGAAGCAATGACTCAGCGACCTGGTTGCTACTTTATCTATTGAGTCAATCTGTGCTTTATTAACTTGCTTCTCAACAAATGTCTGAAAACCCCAGGCCAGAAAACTGTGTAGTGTCTTTTGTTTAACATTTTCAAGAAACAGCTTCATAATGTAGACCCAAAGGACAGAGAGATTACCTTTAATTTTATATGTGCTTATTCAAAGGCTGCTTCAGTCAGAAGGAAAGGTATTTGAGTAAGAATAGCATTCAGCGTGGTTGTAATTGCAGGTGAGGTGCCATCTGAGCAGTAACCAGCCTAATCGCTAATACAAAGCCAACTGCAAAGCTATTGTAAAAACCTACTCCCAAGCAAATAAGAAGCAGTAACAGGTTTTCATTCAGAATGGAGATTTTAATCCTGCCAGTGTTGACTTGAATCATACATTAAAATAAAGCAAGCCTTACAAGCCCCTCATTAATAATTCCTAAACATAACAGTGAGTGTACTAATATGCTGAGCTAGCAAACTGTGAGCTGTTTGAATGGCTGGGGCTGAGCACTCAGCCCAGCCTGTACAAGCAGTTTTCTTCAGAAGATCATAAACCCAATCATTTCAATAATCATTTTGATATATTGCTGCAACCACGTCTCTCTTTGCAGGGCCACTGACAGAATGGAAGTTAGCTAAAGGCACTGGTGGCTCTTCAGCATGCAACGCTGCAGGAGTGCTCACAAAAAATCACAGGCTTTGCCCAACATGGTATTTTGTTACTTTACCCTGAGGTGAACTTCAGAGAGGTAATTTAAGAGGAAAAACACTCCTGAACTGTTTGAGTAGGGCTCTGATATGCCAAAGGCTATCTCCAGTTAGTTAGGTAGACCCTGCTTTACAAAAGACTAGAGTTGATTAAATTCTTGTTAGCATTTTAAATTTCAAGCCTAATTACAGACTTTGAATAGTTTTATTTTTTTTGAAATAAACCCAAATTTGACATAGTGGTCAATATATTCACCCTGGACTTGTAAAAGCTACATTCAAATTCCTACTCTGCCCAGACCTCTTGTGTGACCCTGGCTAAGTCATTCACACCTCCCTGCCTCAGTTTCCCATTTGTGTAATGGAGATAAAATTATTTGTCTAACTCCTAGGAACATAGTGAACATGATGATCTGGCAAATCTCGGCCTATTCAGATTATAGTTTTTTGCATTACTGTAGTGCTGAGAATATGTTGTCAGGATTCCACGGAGAGAGGTTTTACGCAAAACATAAGAAAATGAGGGACTTCGTCTCAGAGAGCTGCTGTTTGAAATAAGAAATGGCTACAGACAGATGGGAGAGTCCAGCAAAATAATGAAACATTATTAATCATTATGACACGTTGTGATCTTCAAAAACCAGCAGCCAAATAGTTAAAACTGAAAGTTTTCAGTGGTGTAATACAAGGCAGTACCATGAATATTTAAAAGATGCCTCTCAAGAATGAGGGTCAGTGTGGGAGATAACACGAAGGTGTTTGAAATTGAACAATTAGGTTGATTAGTTAGAGCTTAGATATTTTTCTACGTATGCAGAATAAACAACTAGCTCACCAGTGCGAGACAGTGAGCAGAACTTATCAGTTAAATGTGGCTTATAATAGTCAGGTTTTCAGCTCTGCTATTATCCTTTCATTAAAGTTATTAAGAGAGATTTGTTATGAAACTACTGTTGTGAGCACTGTCCGGCACAGCCTGCTTGGCTAGTGGTCAGCTAATGGTATGAATGAAGTGTGAGAGAAGAAACCATATCTTTTTCTCAGCTGCCCCTGCTTTACTTCCCCCTCTCAACCCTGTACTGAATTTCTAGTGGTTTTCTTTAATTTCACATGCTGAAAAGACTGAGTGATCCTTTTCCTCAGATGGTCTTTCTAGAACCCCCAACAGAGTGTGAATAATTATTCCCACTCTGTTGGGGCTTTGATAAGACTCTTATGGCTGCCTTTTGCTCAGCCTCTCAGCCTTTGTTCCTGCTAAAGTTATTTTCTTTCTTAGGAAAAGAGAAAAAAAAGGTAAAAACTGTAACACAATGAAGCGAAATTGCAATTTTAAAAATAGTAATAACAATAAACATATTGATACGAAAACTATAAATTCTTGGTCAAATCCCTCTAGTAAGCACGGAATCATCATGTGTTTACTTCTACTTTTAAAGAGAGCACAATTTAGAAAAAGAATTGACTGGAAAGGAGTTTGAGAGGTGTCTGAATATGAACTCTGACTTCTGTCTGGAAGCAGTGTCCTGGCCATCTAGTTTAGACTGAATACAATCTGTAATATTTAATGGATGTCACAGGTTTGAAAGTTTTTGCAGCCTTGTTGCAAGTATTGAGAAACAAGCTTATTTAGAAACATATGTGAATAAACTGGGAGGCCTGATGATATAGGAATCAAAGCACATAGCTGCCTTCTCTTCCCCATTGAAAAAGGCATAGAAGGTATTACTGTTGACTAAACAAAAAGCTTTGTCTGAACGTATGTATGCTCTGATGCTCACGGGACTTGGGAAAGAGGTTAATCCTAAATTCAAACATCCCTTCAAACACTGATTAGCTATCTTAATACAAAGGACCACACATTACAAAGGAGACCATTTTAACCTTTCTACCTCAGTTCATGTTCTACCAAACAAACAGGCCAAACTCTGTTCCCTGTTGCTGTAACTGCAATCTGAGGTAATTCAATAAGGCTTATCCAGGTGTAACTGTAGGCACATTGCGGCCTAATGCACACACACACAGAATGACAGAAGGATAAAAGGAAGAATAGCTTCAAGAAAATAGGTTATTCCAGACTTTTCAAAAGCAACCTGTAGTTGATGTTTGGGTCTATTATTAAAATTAAATATACCTGAAGCCTATAGGTTTCCACAACCATCTTATTTTAGGCATTGCAGTGCTGGGTAGCAGCATGAGATCAAAGTAATGGTGCATACGGATATATTGGCGTTTTGAGATTGGAAGATAAATAATTCATACATTGAAAACAGAGTTGGGTTGGGCATATTACAGATTAATTCCATCTCACACTTTTTTCCTCTCTCTCCGCCCCCCCTTTTTTTTTTGCTAGTGGGAGACCTACTGCCCTTGTCCCTTTCTTCTGATTTCTGAATCTGCCACAGGCACTGTTAGAATTACAGCAGTGATAAGGAAAAATCAGGCGTGGGATTTGAATTAATGCTTTTAGACAAATCTCCATTCCATCTCTAATTCTAATGCTAATTACATTTGCAGATCAAAGCCTGTTCGTTAAAGTTTTGCTTTTGAATACATGTAAAGATTTTACTTTTTTGTTTGATTTTTCTTCCATTTTTGGAGAAAAGCTTCTTCCAGTAGAGACCAGATGTTCCTAAAATATCCCTTTGGAACAGCACAGCTTTGGTTCTCTGTTTTCCTTTCTTTGAATCTTTTGTATGCATTGGGTACAGCATTGTTCTGTTACTGTATAGGCAATCCATCTTTCTGACTTCCTTGGTTTCTGTTTAGAAAAAGCCAGTGATAACTTAATAAGTGAGTGCAAATAATTGCAAATATGTTTAACTGCATGCTCAGCATTGCCAACTGCAGGTATTCAAAATGTGTATCAGCTTCAATAAGATTATGAGATTACAATGAAGAGATTTAAAAAATATATAGAGAGATAACTGAGTAATTTTTATGTTACCTCTGACTCTCAGATTTATTTGATTTACACTTGCCATCTCCTTCTACAACTAGGAGGACTAGAAGTTATTTCTTCTCTTCCTTTTTTTTTTCTACGTGAAGGAGAACCTTTCTAACATGGACTCCTTATATTTGAGTTTTCAGAAACAGAAACATAAATATCATGCAACTCGTGATAAAACCATGAAAACTGGCAACACAGGCACAAGTCTCATTGCACTTAAATTTAAGCTTGGCATGTCCATACGTGTTTGTAGGATCAGAGCCTATTTTGCAAGTGTCAGATAACGAAAGTCAGAGAAAGTCAGAGAAAGTCAGAAATTTTTAACACCACAATGTAAGTCAGAGATTTTTAACACCAGAGCCTCAGGGGTTGTAGCAAAAGAGTATGAGCTCATTTCAGGAGGAAATAAAAAGAAGGAAAAAGAGAATGGTGGAATTGAAGTGCGAAAAGAAGGGATTAGGTGGTGAAAGGGGTTGAGTTGCATGCAGGAGGAAGCAGAAAAGGTTCAGAGGGTGAAAAAGCCAATTAGTGAGTATAAATCTAAAAAAGCCAGTTTCTGAAATAAAGAGGTGTTAACTTAAGGCAGCTAGAGAGAGGATTAGTCAAGGAAGT
>NW_009632391.1:15806-43932 GCF_000690535.1 Cariama cristata
AAGAGTGGGATTCTCAAAGCTGATCAGGACTGAAAACAACTACACTATATTACATATATTTATAAGGTATTTAAACCGTATAATGAAAACTGGTCCCTTTTCTAGGCACGATGCAGGCTCTTTCCATCACATCCCCCCCAAGAGGTGTGCTGTAGATAGCCAAATTCTGGCTCATGTCTTCTATCTGCAGGCAGCAGCAAAGGGCCTGCTGGCTCAGGCGAATTGCTTGTGGAATCTCCTTAGATGTCAGGCACAGTGTGACTCTTCCTATCTTTGCAGCAACACGGAAACAGTCAACAAGAATCATTACCTCAGCTACGACAGAGCTATTCAGTGGCTTCCATTCCGTCAGATCTGACAGGCACAGAGTAAAAAAGGTCCCTGCTCAGCACGGGGCAGCCTTTCTGTACCTTTCCCCCAACACCTATTTCAGACTCAATCCTGGTATAGCAGCTAAAATCCTCCTGCATACATGATACTAATAGCACTATAAACGTCTATTGCCCCTCCAAAAAGCTTTGGGTTCCCATCAGCTGGAATCCTTTCCTTGGAATTTTTTCTCCAACATGTATTAAGTTAAAGAGTCTTGGTTTACTCCCATGGCAGAGTCTGTTCCTATCTCCCTGCCACTACCGCAAAAACCTGCAGCTCATCTACTCAGTCAGGCATGATGTTGTTATTCATACATACCTGTGCAAGGAAAAACAAAAGTAACGGTCATTGCTTCTTGTCATTTGGACATTTTTTGGGGGAAACTGAAAAATCGGGAGGGAAAAAATCAAACCAGAATCAAATTCTGCTCACATGCATCTACATATTTGCAACCAAGTCAGTAATTCCCAATTTTAGTCAATGCATGCAGAGACTTTTGGATATAAATTGGCAACCCTGAAAAATCTCTCCCAGAATACTGTGTATTTGGCAGGAAGGATGCAATCACCTGGGTGTTAAGAGATCATGTAAAGTGCTGCCCAAAAAGCTGCAACTAGTTCTGCTGATATACAATCCTCAGGAATTATAGTATTTATTTTTAAATAGCATTTGCTGCTCTCTCATCTATTCCCTAGAAGTTTACGTACATAGACATAGAGATCAAACTTGCAACTATAGGGATTTCCCACTGACACAAGATTACTGGAAAATATCTAACTAGAAGAAATCCTCTCCCCTTCTGTCTTCTACAATGCTGCAGGATGGAAGAACATATGTTAGCTAGATTCAATCTGCCATCCTAAAGCTTATGGCTAAGAAGCATCTGCATACAGTTGGAAGATACAGTTCCATATGGAAAAAAGAATAAAAAATAAAAACATGACATGTAACAGGCCAAGCTTTCAGCTGAGTAAATCAGCATTTCTCCCTTAAACTCACTGGAACCGTGCCTATTTATATCATCTAAGAATCTAGACAGTTATCTAGGCTTGCCAGCTCACTGTAGGGATAAACATAGCTTTAACCAATTAAATGTTCATTAGGGGCAAGACAGAAAGGATAGCAGAAGCCAAAACTCAGAACCAGTCAGCACATATGCTCTTGTTCTTTTATCAAATGAAACATTAACATTTGTGGAACATCTTTTTCTGCATGCATAAGCATAAAGCCTACTGTAAATACTGGTTTAGATCTATTATTTTATCTATGAGTTTGGGGGGGGAGGGCGTTTCCTTACTGGTACGTCAGCTGCCTTAGCATAGTACAGTTATCTCAGTATAAAAGTACCTTACACTTATCACTAAACTTACAGGAGTCATAGATGTAATATGGATGCCTTAATCTGTAAAACTACTTCAAAATAATTTCAAACTACCATACTGTGATACAAAATCACACGTATACAAGACCTAACCTGCAACCTACCTCTAACATTAATCTGACAGTGAACACCTGGAAATCAGAAAAGGAAAGGAGCAGTTAGCCCAAAATGTAATTTCCACGTTATGCCTAGGAGACTGAAATTTATCCTAGTATAAAGAAATAGCAAAAAAGACTCATACATCATGGATGTCTCATTTAAATCACAGTCAGATTCAGTACCATCTGGCCCTCCACAGTCACCCTTGATTCATGCCCTGCAACTTAATCGTGGATTCTAGCCACAAGGAATATAAACCAATCTATGCATGAAGTGTCAGCAATGCCTGACATTTACCCTTCTGTTGGTTTTATCACTTGAGGTAGTCTCCCCTTGTGATGGAGGACTGCCATCATGACTCACACACAATCGCATTTGCAAACTTGGACATGCACATGTTACAAGCTGTTCTTTAAATGAGTGTAAGAAGGCATCTCAGCATCCTGAAGCAAAACTCTTTCAAAAGATACACAGCCAGAATGTGTTGGCTGTTTTTTTCAAAGGTTTTAGAAAGGGTGATAGAAAGTGATAAGAGCTGATAATGCAAAATAAACAGAGTAAGAAATGAACGAGGCAAATATCTCAAAAACAAACCCTTTTGTAAGGCTAGTGCTCTCTTTTACCCATATAATGTCTGTTTTAGCTGTTGGTTAGCTTTTCCCTAATGCTGTGGCTCTAAAGCTTTTTTTTACTATGACCACCTAGCCTTCTCTCCCGTGAGGACAGGTATGGCAAGCTGCTCATAACTTTGTGACACTTAATTGTAGTCATCACCCTTAGGCCATGGCTCTCACATTTACAATGTCTGTCCTAATAAGTTTCTCACTTTTCTGGTTCAAAGTTCTACTTCCAGATTTTCAAATATTTTAGGGTTGGAGGAGGACAGGGGGATTGTTTTAGTGAGCATCATACTTTTAAAGGCATGAAGAAACTCAGCCAATACAGAAGGTATTACAGCATTTTCTGAAGATGGGCGAGCTGAAAAGAATCTCTCTCTGGCTGAGGAATGAGGAAGGAAACCTGAGAGGACTCATGAAGTCTTTAAGTCATTAATTTCTGTGGTTTCTCAACTAGTAATGAAGTCTCATTATCAGCACATTTTGATCCAGTTATGCAGTCTCTCTGAAATGATGACACAGTATTGTGGACCATTGCTATAGCAATAGCTATCCCAATCTTGAGCAATAGTACGTAGAAGATGTAGTACAGCAGGAACCAGCAGTACTGCCTCCAACACTACACATCGGGGTGTGTCTGCAGGTGTGTTCTCTTCTGTTGCAACAGGATCAAACAGCAAAGTAGCAGCATCACGGTTGAATGAGAAGGGGCTTTTATAGAGCCCTCACTACACCATTAATAGCAGTTGTTACAGTGCGAGGCCTATTTTTCCTTGCGTATCTTATTTTTTCCTATGATCTTTGCCATTCAATACATAGGATGAATTATTTTTACAATACATCATTCAGATGAGAGAATATTATCCTTTTTAAGAGATGGAGAATTGCACAGAGATATTATGTCTGGAAGTATTCATTAATTGAAGCTTTGAGACATGGAAGGTCTGATTTTTTTCAGAGTAGTTTTTATTATAAAGTGTAAATTGCTCTGCACTTCTGCAGATCAGACTTAAGAGTCTCCGATTAGATGTGGACTGGGGACGGCATAAATTAATTACCTTTTCTGAAAATTATGGTTTAAATGTTTGCACTGGCATTATGTTCTGCAGATAAATTCAGTTCCCCGGGACAGCTTCCTTAACTAAGAAACCATCTTCCCTCTTTCTGCAAGCTTCTGATTAAACACACTTTAAATTCTTCCTGAATTCTTCTTTAATTCTTGGTCCCATTGACTCCAAGTGCCAGTCTACTTATCCTGATAATTTCAGTCTCATCAAGATCTTTATGTAACTAAAATTCTCCAGGGTCTTCATATCTCCCTCTCACCTTAACACTTCTGCTTTCACCTGACACTCTGTACCTACTTCCACCTCTAGTTTTCAGTATTCTCTTTGTTCAGTCAGTCTCAGGGATGGAGAAGGTGAAAGGATAGTTCAATCGAATCCAGACTCAGTGAGGGATTCGGGTATTCGTACTGCTCATAAATATTTAGAGGTTTTGGGTGATAAACTCTAGCAAGTTTCTGCTGCATGTGTGTGAACTGCAATAGCTCCAGTGCTTTTATCTTCAATAACTTAATGTGAGTTTTCAAAGGAAAAGCAAAAAGCCCATACTCAATGCAAAGAACATCCTCCTGCTAAATTTCAAGTCCTCACTCCAAAGTATAAAGTCTCTAGAGTGTTTCAAAGCAAATCTTATCAGATTTCATAGCACATATTGTGGCTAATGTTGGTCACCTTTAATAACAGGTTGCAATACCAGCTCTGCCTATGATGCAAGCCTTTGAATCCGTAGACTAAGTTATATTCCTGGAGGCATATCTGCAGCTTTTATCTACATCTGTGGCTGCCATATGTATGCATCTAAAGACAATTTTTTTCTTTCAAATCGAAGTCAGGATTCCAGTTTGCTTTCACTTAACTTTGTAATCTGGCTCTAACATCCCCAAATGATACTTCCCCACATTATCAATGAGGTCTGATTAGTTCATGGCAGCTGCAATATAATTGTGACAGAGAAAATCTTTGTCTTTTGAAGTGTCCATCCTTTCTGCTTTGCTCATTTTCTGCTGGCAGTAATTTCCTCCACGATTCAAGCACCATGGAAGTTGTAATTGACAAATGGGAAAACTAATCTGGTTATTAGCTGAAGCACAGGCTTTTTAGCAGCTGCCCAGGGTGAGCGGTACAAAGGGCTTTCTTACTAGGGAAAATGCTGACCTGGACGTTGTCAAATCTCTTGCAGAGACAGGTCAGGTGAGTCTCTGATCACATATTAAACAAAAGTAATTATTTTACCCCAAAGTAGTTTAAAGGAGAGAGAAAAAAAGACTTCCTACCAAAGATTTAATAGCAGAATTCATATTAAGGGATTTAAATGTGGACTTAAGTTCACCAAGATGGAAAATTATTACATAAAATATGCATGAAAATTGAAGTTGCTCACAAACAAGGACAGTTTTCTGTTAGCTTTTCCAATCCAGGCAGTTAAGGAATAGTTTGAATGTCTGGGATTTCAGGAAAGGAGACAGTTTATAAAGAGTAGAAAAACAGGCCAAGTTCTATTCTGAGAGTGAAATTCACAGCTGTAAAATGTCTATGTATCTCCTAAAATAAAGCTAGGTTGGCATATGCAGGCTTGACTTGGATGCTACATAATGACCAACTTCTCTTTCAGTGAGGCTTGGAAGCAAAATCTGCAGCATGATAAATGTCGATATATTTTGCTGTAGATTTCCTTTATCTGTATTTTCATGCATGCTTTCAAACTGCTAGTGGTCGAAATATGCTGTAAAATCCAGAATGAAGTATAAGTACCTTAGTTTATAATGTCATTACAAATGGACTGATTTCTGCCATACAAACAATATATACTAATCTGTAATATCTTCTAACCTAAACCTTAGTTTCCTCCTTGACCGTTCTAATTCATAAAGTTCGGTGCTGCAAATATGAGTATCACTCAACAGCCAAGTGCCTGATTCTATCCTTTGTCACAACCAGCAATGACGTTTTGAATCTGGACCTGACATACCAGGTTTCATCTCAAACCCTGTATTACTACAGGAGAAGTAATATTATTTTCAAGGAGAAAAACGTTTAAAGTTGATGAATGTGTACATAATGAAAGACAGCTGAGCTAGTACTGACCCAGAGAAAGGATGTTTCCAGCAAACTGACAAGCCTGCATAGCTCCCATTAGTTGTGCAAGTTATGCACATGTGGAGTGAGGAAAATGGACTCCAATTAATGTGTTTATAGAGGAAAATGCTGCTTCCAGTATACTGTTCCCCAGCTGAGCTGAGAGTGACTTCCCAAGATAAGACCCTGCTGTTACTCAGCTTCTAAATAAGGTAAGAGAAGATTGGGCAATGGGAGGTTCAGATGGCAAAGTGAATTTGCCTTGGTGAATTTGAAGTGCTTACATTGCAGTCTGCAGTTCAGCTGTTTACCTGGTTTCTGGGTGCTTTTTTATTTGCTGTCAATTTAACAAACCTTGTCCTCTGTTGATAAGGAGTCTTAGTGCTCAGCTTAGTCTAGCAATTTCCCCTCTGCTGCCTCAAGCTTTTATAATGTCACATTTATTTTGGTGACTACAATATATTTGTTTGTAAGCCCTCACACTGGGCAGCAGTGCATGTTAATTCATTAAGCCTGACAGAATGTAAAATTACAACACAACAATAAGAATGTTGTCCTTGTACTAATGTATAATTAAAGCATGGTCATCCAGGGAAACTTGAGTTCCCTTTTTCAGGGAAACCTTTTGTAATTCAGAGCAGTTAAAACCACTAGTTATTCAAGTAGGTTAATTCTCTCACCAGTATCTTCTCTTAGATAGGTATCTTGTGAAGGATCTTTGATGTGGGCAAATAGTATGATCTGCATCTATTCCACCTTGGGCTCTGATTTCACAAACTTAACAAAGATGGATTGACTCCATACTGGATTAACAGACTTCTAGCAAAACCAACTTGTGCTACAGGAAATGTGGTGACATAACGAGTTCAACTTGGTTCTGATCACATACGGTCATCAGAGGACTCGTAGGTACTTTTCAGTAGCAACAGAGATGCTGTGCACTCTCTTCTGATTGAATCTTTCTGGATCCTCTTCATCAAAATGGGTGAAGTTACACTGTGCCTGCTTAAAGCTTCCTTGTAGTTTCACTTAGATAAACTGTTTTTTCTCATTTCCTATCCTAGCTTGCCTTGGTGGCTAAACTTAAGTAGCTGTCGTGCCTTATCTAAAGTATAGATTAAGAAGTATATGAAATGATCTAGAATAGATAAATAAGAGAAGAATAAGAACAAATTTAAATTTAGCTCCTCTGCTTCTAAAAGCAACTCACATCATTCACAAAAAAATTCAAAATAAATATGAATGGTATAGGCCCTTTCTTTCAGAATGATGCTACGAGTTGGTGGTAAAGGTGTAGGCTGTTGTTAGCTAAAAGCACATTTTGTTTACTTCTGTCTTCCTCTGCAGAGTTGTTGAAGGCGTGGGACCAACAGTCAGAAGGTTAAAGTCTCACTGAACGTATATAGGCGATTCAGCAGTAGCAGCATAGAGTTTGCACCCACCTCACCTGCTAGCAAGGGACTGTGCTCATTTATGAAATTCACTTCATGTGCACATGAAGCACAAAGGATATATACTGCTTAAATTCCAACATTCATGATGTATATTAGGGCTTGTCCCAGCATGCAGGAAAAGAGGTAAAAGTCTGCAAGAGTACTTTGCTGACACAAGTTAGGAATTGAAAGAGTGATTAGAAATGGCTAATTTTATTTTTTTTCAGCAACACAAAGCCATTTGTAATCTTATGGCAACAGAATTCCATTGTATAAGGAATACGCTGCTCCCAGCCTCTGCTTGTCACCATTCTGGCCCATCTTCTTGGAGGCATGTGTTTGCTGACCATAACTATTTGCCTGCACAAGCCTATACAAAGCTGTGGAAGCAGACAGAAGTGTCTGCATGAAGCAGAGGTGCAATGCCACGTATTCTCTTGTGATATGCCTGGAGATTGGGGGACAAATGATCCAAGGGAAAAATAGCCCCCCCGCTTCCATTTTTTTATAGCTCAGTATTCCCTTTCTTTTAATTCTACAGTAATCTGGATGAAGAGTTTACCTGGTGTGAACACAGTGACTTTGATTTACACTGGTGGAACACCAGGTTATCACAGTGAAGTTTCAGGGATGGAAGAATGAGAAGAAAATAGAAGTAGTTCATGGCGTATCACATATTTTAGAAAAACAGAAACTTCCAAAAGTGTCAGAACTGTTCCCCTTTCTTTGCTCTGACTCTTCAATTTTTTTCTCTCGCACCAAAATAGACTATTTGTTTATTATAGCAGGAACTAATATTTTCCCTGTAGCCAGCTAAAAGAAATACATCCTCTTTGTGGCTTTGAAAATCCCTACAGGATTATGAATGAATACTTCAAGAGTGTATTATAAATTCAGACATGTCTATTGGGCTTTCAAGTATCACAGCGGGAGCTTCTTACTGAGGCAACCTGAGGGTAAAGGCTTTCCCACCTTTCCAAAGTGACTCCTCCCACAAAATTTTCTTAGGCTGAAGTTGAAAAAAACCCCACCACCCTACCTAGTTGAGCTTCTTAGAGCTACTTCATTCTAAGCAGAACTGAATATAGATATAATTTAGTACAATCACATACCCAGACATTGCTCTGGAGTCTGCTCATTTTCCTGCCACACGCAGTATCTTGCACACTCTTTAATAGTAAGTTGTTGTTTGAAACCAATGTGCTTTTTATTTTAAAGTCTAAGCAAGTTAGTTTAAAAAAAACAACTGTTTTCCAGCACGTCCTGTCCTAGATGTGCTATGAGCACCTGTCATTATCTCCTCCAAATTCTGCTGTTGCTCCTACTTGCCAACTGGCAGCGTCACAGCATTGTGACAGCGATTACAAAGTAGGATTAGACATAGCCCATTTCTCCCATCCCCTGCTGCGAGTGCTGAACCAGCAACTTTGCCATGTTTTGATCAGATGCGCTCAGCACTGACATATAAATCAGGGACAGTACTAAAGGGAGAGGGGAGGAATCAGCAACAAAGAGGCAAAATCAAGGGCAACTTGGAAAGAAAAAATGGGACTAAAGAGAGTTTAAAAAGCTCATAGCTTTGAATCTATATGTACTTACTTCTAAAGGGGATGAGGAGTGTTTTTACTTTCAAAAGGATTCACGCTTTTTCAGGTTTTTGAATGCGCATTGCCCCAGTAAAAAACCTCCAGTGGGCTGAGCCTCAGAATGAAATGCAAGATGAAAATGAGTTTTAGCTGGAAATTGAAGGGCAGTTGTTAAGAAGTCCTGTCAAGACAGTCTTTGAAATTTTAGAACCACCTGCAGCAACTGGTGTAGGTGGTACTTGTAACACTATGCATGATGCTGACTTAATGGCTCAGCAGATGTTGTGCATGGGTGTAGCTTCTTCATAAAGATTAGCAGAAAGGCTTAAAGACATAAATACTTTATCTTTATGGATGACAGCTAAAAATACAAGACAGTATCAAGAAAAAAGTCAAAGAGGAGAGTGATCTTCCAAGGATTTTACTTGAACTGTTAGGTATCAGAAAAGAAAAGCTGATGTCAGGGTGCTCCAACATTGTAGCAACGGAGGAAGATTTGGGGTCGGCAGCTATTCTTACAACATACAGGACACAGAGCACGAAGATGAGGAAACATGTTGTATTTGCTCATGTCTAAGTGTGCATTCCCAACACCTCGCTAGCATTTTTGTGGAAGTAGCTGCCATTAAAGAAATTAGCTTTCAAAAGAAACATTTGGAGTAAGAGGCATGAAGCAAACTTCCAGAACAAGACATACTCATTCTTGCACTATATTGCTATGCCATTTGCCATACTGCAATTGTAGTTAAATCTAAGTACCTGTAGAAATGTTGACTGTCTAAACCCTCACTTTACAATGCAAAATCCCATGGGTGCAGAAGAAAAACATGCTTATGACAACTAATACACACACACTCTCTTCCAAATTCTTGCACGTATACTCAACTTGAAACATGTACGAAATTTCTCTCAAGCCTGTTGAAGAACTATTTAAATCTTACATATATAATGTATGCAGGCAGTTTTTCAGGACACTGGTCTAAGACACAGCCACTCCTCAAATACCTTACAGTACAATCTGTAACTGAACTTTGGAAAGATGTCAGAGAGGAACCATGCATATCATCTGACATGGGTCTATGTGATTTAAAATCAACATAGCAAAATGACAACAAAACCCTCTGATTTCATCCAAGCTTAACTAGTAGGCAAAAGCCTTCTCTTAGTTTTTCAATTTCATAGCAAACTCCTTGGTTTGAATGCAAGATTTCTGCATTTCCACTGGTGAAACTGAATACCAGCTTTGTCCTATGCTCTCTGTCTGGTTTATTAAACCTGCTAATTTGTATTTATAACTATAAATACAGAGATCATACCCCAGGTCAAGCATTTTCTATAATTCTCTGGTGTAGACACCCAGTACAATATATCCCTTAGTTTTAGTTGGCAAATATAACAGAAACAAAAATTAAAGCAGTAAGATACTACGCACTTGAAAAAACAAGATTGTTATCTCCATTTTTCAATTGCTAGTAGTGAGAAAAGTAGCCAGCAATATGTAGGTCATCATCAGTAGCTGCTTTGGTAGTCTGAGAACAGTGTAAAGGAAGGAAGAGGTGTCTCTTTGTGGTTGAATAAGTTACTCTATATCCGTGAAGTAGCTGTGTCTCACCCCCAAAGGGAGAAGCATTATCAGCAAATGAATGAACAGGGCATTCTGTGTTATGCCAGTAGCACTGTCTTTGAAAACAAGGGAGACAAGGAAAGTAGATTCAGTGTGGCTTTTATTTTCCTGTCTACCATTGTAATAGAGCTCCTCCATTAACTCATTCTTGTCAGGTTGAATTGAAAGTGACAGTTAATAACTTACACCGGCATCTGGTTGCACTGGATGCAATAGCAATAGAGCCCTGCCGCGTCCCCACAGTGTGTGGAGAGACCTGGTTCGTGGGAAGAGCTAGTATCTAGTACTATTAGAGTATTAAATACAGCTGGAGGGAAAATAAGGATGTGTTCTTGGGCCAACAAGCTCTCCTTTAGGTCACCTGGAAACTCCAGTTCCTACTGATGTACCGGTGAAATCTGGTGAAGATAGATACTCTGCTTCAACTAAGTCATCAGAAGTTCAGTTCCTTACTGATACCAGTACCACCCCACTCACTTAATTAAGCTGCACTGAGTTTTCCCAGCAGACAGGAGCTAGATCTGAGCTAGAAAAATAACGAATATTTTTATTTTACAGCCATATGCAATGACTGAGCCAGATGATAGCCTCCTCTGCAATGTGGCAATTCAGCAACTCAGATCAGTGACAGGGAAAACTCCGCTCCAGCCCATGCGGTGATACTGCTACCACAGAGCGACTGTGCCAAAGAGTGATCCACCAGGTGGAGAGCCGCATTACACTGCCATGGCAGGTTGTGAAGGACTGGGTCCTGGGCAGGCATGTCGTCTGGCACTGAGGGTTTCCATCTTGTCCTAGTTATCTTTCTAATCCCTTAGACAATTTATATCATTATAACTGTTTATTATACTATCTCCTTGAATGTGTTCTAACCTAGAAAAAATTACATTAGCCAATACATTCCTTTACCTGACCTAACTGTGCAAGCAAAACGTTTGCATCGCTCTAAAATTTGCACTTGGGCTTTTCCGCGAGATGTTTTAGTGCTCAAGTCAAAGTAACAGGTCTGTAGTTGGTTTCAAAGCATGCTTCGATTAAGTCATTACCTACCATTGCATAATGAGATATATCACACCGCTCAGTCAAATTGTTCAGGGGTTCCTTATCATTTGCTCTTATCATTACACTTTCAGTAATTTTCAAACATCAGAGACTGTTGGTGCCAAATTTTGTTTTCTCCTTCCATCAGTGTGTAGGACAGCAGGTTTTGGTACACTTGTTTCTTCCCTTTGTCAGGCAGGGCAAATTCTGCCTTTAATTATAGCCTACTCTAAATGAACACTTATGTCCGGAGTGCTGACGTCTCCCTGTATTGCTACAGAGATTGTCCCACAAACCATTTGGCTGGTTTTTTTCACATTGTCATGTTGCCATTTTTTGTGATGTGATTTATAGTATTTCCCTTTCATCTTCACCTGTGCCCTTTTCTGAATGTAGTACCTGGGAAAAAAAATCCCTTAAAAGTGGGACATATTTTCCCAGTGATAATCTTTACTGTTTCACTTTCTTTCCTTCCTTTTCCATCCCTCCCCTTACTTCACTAGATTCTTTTGCAGTGGCCTAGATTTAACATCCTTTTACAGCTGATTTTTGTAGCTGCAAAGCCCTGCTAATACCATATTGTACTAGTCAGAAAAAGTTATTTAGGGCAGGGACAGTCTTTTTGGTCTATGTTAGCACACAGACGTCTTGAGCCAGAAAGGAAACTCAGAGGTACCACTACAATAGGAATGATAGCAGGAGAGCTAAATATATCTATATCTATTTCTGTATCTCTGTAACTGTATAGAGAAAGGGGAAGGTAAATGTATCTAAAATTTGAATGAAAGATATTCTGTTTACTCACTTTATTTCTGATCCATAATGACCCTACTCCCCTTTATTTTTTCAGAGGTCACCAGCTTCCTTACTTGCTCTTCTATAACCCCTATCCTCAACCTTTTTTATTTCCTTAAGGTTCTTGCTCCTGAATTATTGGTGTATTGTTCACAGCTACTCACCATAGCAGAAGGTAACAATGGTAATGATCTATTGAAACAACTCTTAAAATTGTTAGCTAAAAATTTAAGTGTACCAAAGTAGCCTAAAGGGGACAATTCACAAACATGGCAGTATAAGGCCATGCATGAGTATGTATTATTATTCCACTGACCACAAGGCCAGTAAAAGCGATTCCCGGTTTCCCTTCCAACAGCCACTCATTTCTACATGTTCATCACAGATTACCATCTGTTCCATTTTGCTGATTCAGTGTTTGGATGGTTGTGCTCTATACCAGACCTTGTATCAGTTTTGAGAGCAAAACCAACAAATAACAAACCTTGCTTCTACTTCTTCCTCAGTTACTATTTTTAAACCAGTTAATGTCACAGCTCTGCTTTGGGACACAACCAAGGTAAAGCATTGATTCAGAAGAAAAGAATAAAAAAGCCAAGACTAAGCAATTCTTCAATCTGTTCTAACAGGACATGGAACCAGAGGCTAACAATACGCAGAGGCCAGAGAAAGAAAGCCTTGTTTGAAGAACTTGCAAGTAACTCAAGAGCTGCTATTCCCTTCCCCTCAATCAAGTGACTGTATCATCAAAGAGCTTTTTGCATCCATAGCATCCAACAAACTAGATTGAAAGTCTCAGGAATTTAGATAGCATCCTCTTCTTGGAGTTTGAATGAGGCCTGCAGGATGTGATACTAAGCTTTGTTCCCTGGTAAGCTAAAGATCCCTTTCTCTGTTTAAGTGCGTGTGTGTGAGTGCGTGAGTGGCTGTGTCAGAATGGATGATCTCAGCTTCTTGAGTGGCTTTAATTGTATAGGCTAATCATCCCATACAGGCTGATTTCATTTATTCTGTCTGTGACACAGTAAGCCTCTATGTAGCGCAAACAATACAAGAATAAATAAACCCAAATATTAATCATTCCTGGCATCATAACTGTTAAGTGTTGCAGGAGACCTATGTGAAAATGCTGACAAGCAATGCAGGGAGGGTTGGAAAGAGACGTATGTCTCCATTGGTATCACTTCGCTGTGCTAGATTATTTTGGACAAAGAAACATTTAATCCTTAGGGCTTATATATCTGAAAAGCACCTGATTCGTATTTGAAATGGACAGGCCAGGCACTCAGTACTTTCAGGATATTTTGCAAGGAGAGAATAGTCCTGTCCCGGTTTCAGAGTATGATCAGAAAACCTGAGATTAATCCCCCTGGGGACTCAGACTTCCTGTATCAGAGTGGGTAAGTCATTAATTACCTTCCAAGTACTTCACAGTGTTACAAGCAGAAAACCTTTTGAACCTCTGCTCTCAGAATGGTCCATTCACTTATTCTTTCACCTGGGCTGCATGCATGAAGTCCATGTTTGTGCATGACAGCAAGGACTTTTTGGCAGATATATCACACATACCTTAATATGTAATGTGCTGACTATTATTAGAATGATTTAGGAAACAGATTAATCAAAACAGTTTAAAGTGATGTTTGCCAATAAGGATTAGAAGCCTGTTAAACAATCTGTACAAACACAGCCATTTTGAGTCTGTGCCATTTACTGTCTGGCTCCATCTCTGGACTCCCCTCCTCTCCAAACACTCGCAGAAACTTAAATCTCCCTCCTCTCAGGCGTAACCCAGATGTGCAGCTTCTCTTCCTGGGCAGCAGGAGGAGGTAGGGCTTAAATACATTTGTCTTCAGTGATATCCCACTGTACTTGTGGTTTGCTTGCTTGCACTTGTGTCTCTAGATGTATAGCTGAGCAGAGATTGTTCTACCTTGGTGCAGACAGTGGAGATTAATAGTACAACTTCTTCCACAAACGGAAACATATTTTACCTGTAAACAGCTAGAACTACCCTGTCTCCAGCAGAGACATGGCCATCTTTTATCCCTTTCCCTAAATGATACAGGAACTTCGAAGTCTAATTAAAAAACTTAAATACTAATGTAATTAAGCATATGTGATTTTGTTTCTTTTTTTCCTTTAGTTAAAATGAGGTTATTAATGCTTTAATTCTTTAACTTAGACCATGGCAAGGCTAACACAGAAGCAGGTGTGTTTACATTGTAACAGCTGCTCTTTGGTAACAATGCTGATTTTAGAGTTAATAAGAGCTTGGAATTTGTTGAATATTGAAAAGTACAGATAAATTATCTAATTACTGTAGAGATCTACAATACCTGTCCCTTTTTTGTTTGTTATCCTTCTTGAGTTTTTTCTTCTGATGTTAATGTTCTCATAGGAAAAAAAAAAAGGCACACACCCCCCCAAACTTGCAGATTTCTATCTTGTGTTTTCCCCCTTTTTCCAGAATGAACAAAAAGCAAGCCCTATGCCTGTCTCCATATTGCCTCCCTCTGTCACCAGGAACAATACCTCTAGGTAAAAACAACTTCAACCCTTGCAATACCTCCAGTGATCCTCCCACTACCAAACCAAGCCATGCCTTAAATCCTTTTCCGTAATACACCCTATTTTCTCTCATTGCCTTTATGATTCCCCACAACAGGTCTCTCCCACCTTCCCCAGATACCTTTGTTTGCCCTCCTGGATAAACAAGAAATAAGAAAAGCTTTGACAGGCATGAATTTACGTTTGCACTGGTTAACCAACTGGTATGTATGTACTGCTAGGCCATGAGATATGCCTGCACTATCAGGCTGCCTAAACTGAGTGTATGAGAGCAGAGCCTTCCCTGCCTTCTACTCTCTGGCAGCTGAACTCCTGAAACATACGGGAATTTAAGTTCTTCAGATCTCCACCCTTCTTTTAAGTTTAGTGGAAATTAGCTGTTAAGGTGAACAGAAATACAAAGAGGGCACAGATAAACATTGTGAATATATAAGCCTCATTTCCTTTGTATAACAAGTTAAAAATGCATCTGAAACCCCATCTACAGTTTTGTCTACCCTTTAAAATTGCAATTAGAATGGCTGGCTTCTTTCCATATAATAGCTTTTCTGTTTCTTCTATGTACTTGTATGGTCTCCATTACCATAGTAATAGCATCCTCACATCCTTTAATGAATATGATTCCCCCTGTTTCCCTCCAATGAAGATGAACAGCACTGTC
This sequence comes from Cariama cristata, assembly GCF_000690535.1. Taxonomy (NCBI): domain Eukaryota; kingdom Metazoa; phylum Chordata; class Aves; order Cariamiformes; family Cariamidae; genus Cariama; species Cariama cristata. The sequence goes on from NW_009632391.1 coordinate 31,127, forward strand.
ATCCCAATTTTAAATGTAGGAATTGGGCCAGAGAGAGACTAAAGCCTTAGCGTAGAAAGTAAGGTCTAAGCCAAGGGGCATATGCATTGCAACACACAGCTCTATAGCACTTCCTTGTGTCTACAACCTTAAAAACCTGTCTTGTGCTGAGGTTCCCCTCAGCAACCACCATCTCAAAAAGAACATCACTTTCTGCTGTGTCAAATTCATGCTGAAGAGCAAACGCAGAGTAAGACTGTAAAGATAATCAGATCAGGTCCTGGGTTTGGCTTCTTCCTCCCCTTCTTCCTCTCCTTTCTTTCCCATTCAATTTCTATATTTTTCTGTTCTTTTCTCTATTTTTGCCCTTCTCTTATTAAACTAGCCATTAAAAAGAGGCATTTCCTATTTATAGCACTTGAGAAAGAGTTTGTTTCAATAGAGCTTGACTCAGAGCCTTCCAGCTCACGTCTGTCGCTCCACAAAGGCAGGAAATACTTCCTATTAGTTGTTTTCTTGAATTGTTTTATGCTCGTAGTAAATTAGTGTCTCTCCCTTGACTATGGAGCTCTTTATTCAGAATGCCTAGCCTTCCACCTTAAGAGGCTGTATTGACCATACTCTGTAAAAAGTTTACACCTTGAAAAACAAAAAAAGGCATCCAATTTTTATTAAGTAGGTGAAGGCTTTCATTCTACAGTCTCTCCACAAGCTTCTGATGCACCTGACTGTTATTACAGATATAGATAAGTAAACGAAATATCTTTCTTCTCTTAAAGAGCTTTAGCTGTGTAATCAAAAGTAATTCAGTACCTGTTTAGCCTTGGTACTGGCTAACAAGAGGCAGATTCCACGCCCTAGTGGAAGAAGGATCAAAGGCTCTTTTGGCATTAATGAATGCTAAGCAAAAACCCCAAATATTTAATCAAGAGGGAACAAAACCTTAAGACTCATGCAGCTGTGAAAATTTACAAATTTTCATACTTTATACTTGAATCATACCTAAAGGTTTGTTACCATATAGATGAACAAGATTAAAGTCAGGTGACAAGGGTGGGATTTTCAAAGCGTTTTAAAACTGCCATAGACTTGAATGGGGCCTAGGTTGGAACAATAGGGGAAGAGCTATTACAGGCTGTCACTTCTGAAAAAGCATTTAGTGTGATGGAGTGTGATTATGACTCAGAAACACAACAAATGCTTTAGAGGGAGGCAAAAAGAAAAGGAAGCACCTGACTGGTTTTGTAAGTCTGGTTACAAGTGATATAATAATTCTTTCCCAATCAAAGTGGCAATCAGAAGCAGAAGATTTGATTACCCAGCTTACAAAACACAATGCCAGTTGTCACACAGTTACCCTAAATAATTATAATAATGTATTCTTTTCATTGCAGTTATGCTAGGGAGCCTAAGTAATGGATCAGAATCCACTTTGTAATGCCCCAACACATACAAAAGCATTAGGGGTTCTTTCCTCAGAGAGGTTATGGAAGATGATGGGCAGGAAAAACACATGCAATCTGGCCACTGATATTGGTCAGCACAACAAGAAGCAATCATATTACACCAGATGTTTAACCAATGCTATTTTTGTATAGACATCACAGCAGAGTAGACATTTTAAAAGGTATTACAGGGATTACAATGCAATCACTTACAAGATGTTTAAAGAGATGCTCCACCTGTACACAGAGATACACACAAAAAAAGCAAAAGGGCTTAACTGAAAAATAATAATGAAATGATAAAGGTGTAGTTGTGGATATGACACCTAGCTAGTGTGTCAAAGATGTCAGGTAATGAAATCCACAAAGAGCCTTGTAAGTGTTTGAAGTGGTGGAGAATGGATAACTTGTAAAGGCAAGCCACAAGCAGATCATGCCACAACACAATCCAACCAAGAAATCAGGAACATAATCTCTGCAGTAATGTGTTGATGATAAAATCGAGATAAGATGGAATTCATTGGTATGGGCAGAAAGAGGTTATACCTACTAAGACACAATATGAGGAAACTGCATTTCACCCATGTATATAGGGAAGAAAAGAAGTATTTTAGATGTGTTTTGCAAGTAGAAAATTAAGCCTTTCCATGCAGCTTGGATGTGATGATCTATGGAGAAAAAAATCGAGGCAAAAATAGAGTTCAGGTTGTACATCCAAATATTGGTGAAGATGACAAAAAGAAAGGAAGCATCAAAGTTTATAGGCAAACTGTTGTCAGAAAGCAGTGTTGAGATTTTAACTTGGATAGGAGGGGAGTTTCCTTTGTGAGAGCTAAAAAGAAAAACAAACCTAAAAATTAGCATTCTGGTTTAAAAAAAAAAAAAGGCAGCCAACAAAATGAAAAAAATACTCTTTAAAAAAAAAAAAAAAGAGGAAATGAAATCAGTTAGGTCATCATTTCTGTTTTGGCCACCGTGCCTTAGTAATATCAGAGTTGTCATCTTTCTGTCCATGACAGGACAATTGTTTACGCTTGTGCAAAATCATTAATTGCAAAAGAACCTTTCAAGTGTTGATGAGATCAATGTAATACAGGGCTATTACTAGAAGTATAATCTTGCATATGAGACTTTAATTACAGTGATGATCCACAAAATTGAAAAAATCCTGCTTACCTCTTACAGTCAAAGTTGAATGTGGAGGACTGGCAGTTAAAAAAGCATTATTTAACCGTGGAACTGGTGCATTTACTGTGGAAATCAATGAGCCAGAAAAAAAGCTGAAGATTCTGTGCAATTCGTAAGAGTCTACATGAAAAATTAATTCAAATATTTTGGAGTGAAATGTTCAGGTGATGAAACTTGAGGAATCTCCTACAAAATCAATGAAGCTTTGCATCAGTTGAATATGCTTTGGTTACCTCTTTACCTTTCTTGTTTTTTTAATATGGTTGAAACCCAATATCATTTATGTGGACTACATAATGCCACATTAATTGAGAAATCACCTGGCAGATGAAATTTTAATGTGGATAAAACCAACAAAAAGTGAACTCTAGAAAAATTGTGTTTAACAAATACTTTTGTGAAATACTCAGATTCTTAGAACACAACATAGATGATGTTGAGTATTTTTATTATTCATTCTTAAGAACAATGAAAAGAAGAGGCATTGCTCTCTTAATCCATCAAAGCCCCAAAGGAATCTATGTCATACAGAAATTGAATAGAAAAAAAAGGTGGTATTCCCTAGAATGAGGTCAATATTCATTCTTGGAGATCCAGAAAATGCACTTTGCAGCACATAATTCTATGTGAGAAATGATCTATAAAATTGCAGAAGCAGAAAAAATTTCACAGAAGACAGAACATGTGCCAAGGTTTCACCAGTACTTTGGATATCTGTAGGACTGTACACAGAGTTCAAAATTTTAAAAGGAAAGAAATGTAAACTTTCTTCTTGCATCTACAAATGCTTGCTTCTGAATTTGTAATTGGGGCAATTATCAACTAAGTTACCTGCCTGCATATGTAACTAGGTAATCTGCCTACTTTCATTTGCATTTTTGTGGTACCAACAGCCTTCGTAATTATGTCCTGTACTATCATTGAGATCTAATAATTAAATCAAAGGACAGAGGGCTTATACCTTTCTGAATCCTTATATAGGCTGAGTCACATGTTGATTCTGTCGGGTCACACAGTAACCTGAGTAGGCAGTTAAATGGAATTAGTCATTCTCACTTGGGAACTAGTCATCTGCAGAAAGAGATATTGCCGTGTTCACAGATATCAGAAAGGATGGAATTCTGAAGATTTCTACTGTAGGACAAAACTTAGGTGTGACTCAGAATCTCCCCCCCTCCCAAATTCTAGATCATCTGACTTTAAAAACAACAGATTGTATCTTCAAAATACTTCTTTTTAATCCAAAGATAAACAGATCAATTGTTTTGTTTCCAACAGTTTTTTCTTTCTCATAGGAGCTTGTTACTAGAAAAGAGCATCTGAATCATCAAGTCCAGGATCCCTCAGTAGAGACAACCATGAAATAGATGCTCATCCAGGAGGGTCCACAAAATTGCTAATTCCTACCTTTCACAGACACTTCCCACCATCACATAGTGAAGTTTAGACCTGAAATAAAAGACTGAGGGACACAGTCATAATTACTATTAGAAAGAGGATAGAAAAGATGAAGTATATTACCAGTGATTTATGCCTTTGCTAAGCACTGTATTTGTTAGAGGACTCTAGAAAGTGTGTGTTGCACACTACAGGAGAAAAAGAAACAATCTAAAAACCTCAATGATCTCTGCCAGTCTGACCTGAGAGAAAATTCCTTCTTTCCTGACCCCAAATCGGGCAATCAGCCTAACTCTGGGTGTGTGAGCAAGACTCATCAGCCAGGCATTTGTAAGAGTTTAGTACTACTTGCCAAATCCACCCTGAAGCCGCAGCCAACCTCCAGTGCTTCAGAGGAAGACAGAAAAGGGGGTTTAGAAGCATGATGCAAAAAGAAATTTTGGGCTTTCCATAGAGCTTAGTTGTGATGAACTAGAGTAAAAAAAAAAAGTAAAAAATAGAGTTCACATTGTACACCCTGAGGATGACAATATTTCCAGTCCATTCCATTTTCAGAAAACAGAAAGAAAGGACCAGAGCTTTTGGGCAAACTGTTGTCAGAAAGATGTGATGAGATGTTTGAATAGGAGGGGAACTTCTTCTGTAAGAGCTAAAAAATCCCTCCAAATTAGCAAAAACCCGAAATTTAATACTAAGGGTTTTAAAATAGTCAGAACAACCCAAAAGAAAAAGTAATAATAACCAAATAATGTGTATTATTATTATGTAATAATAACCAAATCCCTGAGGGAAAAAAGTAGTCAAATTATATATCAAAATGGAAAATATACTTTCTGTCTCTTATAGTTAGCTAGTGAGAATCCATACACCATGGTGTTTGTAAAAAACAAACATGAAACGAAGCAGAATTCAAGCAGCTTTTCAAATCCATTGGGGATAGCTGTAAATCAAATACTCATGACTTAAAAACACCAGGTGAAATACCTACCTCAAGATTTCCTCCTAAGCTATGATCTCTTCCATAGACTTACCAAGCTTCATTTTACCTCTTCTATAGATTCAGAGCTTCACAATGGAAAACAATGCCTGCTTTCTAACAGCATCTAACTAGGAAAAGAAGCTAAGAGAAAAGGCACATACATAGTTTACGAGAGTACTTCCAAAGGCAATTCCCAGGTGTCATAGAATGCATTTATGTACCTTGTTGAAACTGATGGGATTACTTCTCAATGATATGGCTATCAGAAACAACAGAATCTGTCCCATCAGCTTGAAAATGTATTATCATTCTGTATGGTCCATTATTGATTAAAGCTTTGCCAAGAGCTGATTTGCCTTGATTTACTCAAGCTGATGCATTTAATCTCAAACACTGGGTATTCAAAGTAGAATTCTGCACTCTCTTCTGATAAACGATATGGCCCACCTAAAACTGGAATTGTTTTCTTCAAGCCTGTAGCTCACCAGAGGAACCCTACAGCAGTTGAGATCCTAGTTTAGCAAGGAATCCAGCCTTGTATCTTCTGTGACACTCTCCTTGTTTTTTAACCTGTTCATTTGTTAGTAAGGCACAATGCACTGGAAAAAGAAAAGGCAGACGAGTGGAGTATTACTGAACAAATGCTGATTCCAAAGGAATTGATTTCAATTGCTTCCAGTCACATATTCTTCTGAGCATGATGTGGATATGCAAGTTATAAACCAGTCACATCTATCCTGCCCTCTGTAACAGGATCAGCATCAGTGTCAACTCAGCATAGGAGATAGACTAGCTGAGGCCCATGTTTCGTCACTAATAATATGCCTGTTTCTTTTGGTTTTGCTCATCTTGTACCATGTACTTGTAGACTGGCTTTTATCCTACCTGCATATATATTATGGTCAGTTGTTTATAGATAAGAGTATCAATTATGGCTGATATAGATTTAATCAGTGTTTGGTAACTTCACGAATTTGGTCATTATGTATACAGCAGTGCAATGATGAACAGGCCAGTTACTATTCCGGAGCAATGGCATCAGAAAGTGGGAGGCTGTTTCAACCGGCATGGAAAGAGCACAAAAGTCATGAGTGGGTGAAGGAAACGAAAGCTTGGGTGGAGCAAAAAGAAAGGTGTAGGGTGTGAATCGAGATGATGGTGAAGCTGCAGGCAAGGGTGACACATTCTGTACAGTTATTACAATGCTTTTAATTATCTCTCATGCCTAACATTCCATTAGCACCATGCTGCCACGGGTGGAGACTGATGGGTAGAAAGGGACATCATTCCCCTCCTACCTTTATGCAATTCAAACCACAGTGATAACTGATAAATCCCCAGAGGTAAGGCCCTTTTACTTATTCATTCCTCCTAAATTTAAGTTGAGCTTTCTCTAGGTGTTCTACATTTCCTGTATCCATGAATGTTATTCATCTGCTGAAGCCAAAGTATAATATACCAGGTTTTGCAGTTATTAAGATCACTGAGGCCAGTCTTTCTTGTCTATACTATGCTCGCCAAGAGTGGAGCAGTTCAAAGGAAAAATAGAAACATAGGCCATTTTTTCCTTTTCTTCACTGACAAAATTCCTAACTGACAAGAAAAGATGCTTTTCCAGTAATTGCATCAGCCCTATTTCTGATTGGCACAGGCACTCCCAAAGCGTAGTGACCAATCCCAGGCTGTGTCAGGATCATGAACAAAGAGAACTTAGTTTAAAAAAACCCTCAAATAACCTACTGTATTTTTAGAGGTACTGCAATAAAATAGACTATGGTCACATAATTTTCAATATGCTTTAAAGATTCCTATTTGGGGTACAAGAGCTAGAATAGAAATTTGTGAGCTTGTCTTATAATTTATTCTTTTCTTTACAAGAATGATTCACTGTGCTGATGGGATCAGCTGCCTCAAATCTCTTTTGTAGTTATCTGACTTTTAGGACCTGGACAGAGCATGGACTCTACCACAGCAGATCTCAGCTACTATCTTCATTGCCTGTGAAATGGCTCTGAAAACAAGATGTCCTCTTTTGCAATGAAGACTATTTACCATCTCTGTTTTTCATTACTTTTTCTGCAAAAATTTCAGAGAATGCTTGATCCCTGTCTGTAGTGACAACCACAATAGGTTCAGTCTGCTCCAATATTTCGGAAATAATCCCTCATCTTTTCTTTCACACCCTTTCTCCCAAAGGGAGGGTGCAGTACTTTGCCTGTCTTTTTGCAGTTCTGAACTGAGTTCTAGAGGTACCATCATACTTATATATACAAAATGAACTAATGAAAACTGTAAATCTTAAATTCCTGAGGAAAATTTCTTAGCTAATCTGTGGAAAATGCTAGAGTTTGGCAGATGAATCAAACTTCTCCAGCAAAAAGGAGTGACTGTAATGGAGAATCTCTTGGCTATACAGTAACTATACACTAGCAGAATAAATCATCAATAATCAAAGGTTATACTGTAACATTTAAAGCTGACATGCAAAAACTACTCCATGAAGTGCTAAACTGGGGATGCTAGTGTAGTACGTTGTAACTGTATTGTCACAGGAAGAACTATCAGCTATTTTTGTTGCCCGTGATATGAAGATTTGATTGCTCCCAGAACCTCATCATAGATACTATTTTATGAACATTTATAAAGTAAGAAAATAAAATTTTAGACACCCAATAATGTGTTGCATTTTATAAAATATGAGAATTCAGTAAGTCAGCAGGCATTCACGTATCTTCAGTATATCAAGCTCCACTCTCTTCCAACCTTCTACCACTCAAACTCCCTTTCAAAAGCCATATCCCTTTTCTTGCTGTGCCTTAGCTTCACTCCTACATTTTAGACTTGTAATTCAAGGTTTTGTTCTCACTGAATTTATGAAGATGAAAGAGCCAGCACAGAGGCAAGTCTTGCCCTTATACAAAAAAGCTGGTTCCTCATTACCCACAGGAATCCAAGAGGATATGGGAGCCCCGCCAAGATATCAGCTTGCCCCATGAGAGACAAGTCTAGCGGCTTCATGAATTTTCTGGAACTGGGAGCACACTGGCCAGATATCATCAGTCAGCTCTAACTTGTTCCTGAACAACAGTGACACTCTGCTCCTGCTGTGTTCCCAAAGCACCTCTTCCACAGCACCTGTGGGAACCACTGCTTCATGCAGATGTAAGATATTGTTGATGCTGTATCTAGAAACTGTGGCTCCCAGCTCAGCTGACTGGGGGTAATTTCCCCCTCCATCCCTGTGTGAGTCAGCTGCTCCACAGTGCCGGCAGCGATTCAGCTGTGCCTCCCTTCTAACATGTTCATGCCTCACTAGCTGGGAATGACTTGTCTACACTCTGTTGCATTTCAGTTCACTATCTGTAATAGGATGATATAGCTTTGGTGTTAATATTTAGATTAACAAACGTTATAGTTTGAGGTGATCAGATATTGCACTAACTGAAGCCATATAAAGATCTAAGATAGCAGACTCAGATTCATGAAATTCTGAGCATTTATTTTAGTTACTACTTCATGGTTGTGGGCCCTACTCAAGGGCCCAGCTTGTTATGTTCCACTCTACAGAGTGCCACAATATATTTTAAGGGATTACTTTACTGTCACTTTTACTCTACTAGTGTTTATTTTTCATCAGAGGTCTGAGATATACCAGTAACATATTAGTCATGTCACTCATCCCACGGGAAACACAGAAAACAAATAGAAACCAACCATTCCTTTCCTAACATGAACTGCTGTCATTAACTTGGGAATTTGCTTTGCTGATTGCTTTTGTTTTCAGAAATTACTTCTCTAAATAATCAAAATGAAAAGGACATAATTTAGGAAGGCCTTGTTTGTAAAAAAATGAAAAGAAAAAAACTGACTACATAGTTTCTTCAAGAGCTGCTTGTACATTTAAAGCACAAATCCAAAATATTAAACCTGCCTTGAAATATGATTTACTGATTTGAAATATCAACATACTCGATATCTGCATGGTGAAAGTTTTATGTATTGTCAGATTGTGAAGATAGAAAAGGATATTTTGTCATACACGTTTACTAAACTACTCACAGACTACCGCTATTTGAGTACTATATGTTTTGGAACAGATCTAATGAAAAAACAAGTCATGTAGTGACCTAGGGTTACTACCAGAACCATATTATGAATTGTAGCCTGCTACATCAGTCACAAGCTGATTCTGTACTTGTTAAAAGCAGTTGCAAAGCTTGCACTGGATCAGTGCTTTGAAAAGACTACTTTAGGAAAAATACATAATGGTAGAACCCCTGCAGTTTTGGTTTTGTTTTGGTTTATTTGTTTTGCTGGGTTTTGGTGGGTTTTTTTGGTGTGGTATTTTTTTGTGTGGTTTTTTTTTTAAATGCCCTAGCATGTAGAAGGAATAGATTTCATTTACTGAAATTTTGCCTTTTAGTGTGTGTATGAAAGAAGAGATTGAGCTCCAGACTAGACAGATCCCTCTCCCATCAGTGACAGAAACAATTACGCATTTCAAAGGAACCTCCCTGCAAGTCCAAGGAACTTTTTGTTATGTAAATGAAACTTACTTGTTTGTTTTTGTTGATGTTTTTAAATGCCAAGTTGTAGATATGTCTGTTGTGTTAAACACATCAAACAAGGAAACAGAACTCAGTCTCCTGCATTCTGAGTTCTAGTGTAGACATGGATAGTTTGCTTAAGGTTGCATTTCAAACACCAGCTCTTTGATGCTTTAAATACCCAGCTGAACAGTGATCATTAACACAAGAAGGTGGTAACATGCAGTCAAATGGAGATTACTTGCAGGAGGGGGACATTAAGAGGGGTTGCCAAACTGAAACAGCTTCTACCTCAAAATTACCTCGAACTAGTACAATAGCATACACAAAACCAAAACCTGTCACTGCCAGTGTTGATATTTAAAACCTCCACTGCTACTGTGAGTGATAAAGGGGGAAAAAAATTTTAGTTCTCTTCAATCTGAAAACAGGAGTTCTTTCATGGATACGGGCTGTGGATCGGGTACTATAGGATTCACCATAGGACTGGCGATCACAGGACCTGAGCTGTGTTCCTGACTGGCCTTAAAGTGAGTCTGGGCATGTCTACATTGCAGAATGGAGATCTTCCATCTGCACAGGTTGCAGTACAGAGATGAAAGCTGCAAACCCATGTCACAATGTTTCAGCAAGTTTCACAAAAAGGTCACTACAATGTTTTCAGCCCCTTTGAGCCTTATGATTCCCAAATTAAAAAGAAAACCATTAGCTTGCCATCTGGGCTCCAGAGACACATGGAAGTTTCAGCAGGCAGAGATTTGAGTGCAGAATTTGTACAATGGAAACAGAAGCTTGAGTTCTCAAAATCACTTCTGAATCATTGCTTTCAGAATTTTGTTTTTCTACAAAACACATTTATAGATAAATTGAGTCTGCTTTTTTATCTGAGAGTATACAATCCACTGAGTACTCACCCTGGCTATGATTCTGCTTTGGTGTTATTTGTGTCATGCCTGAAACCCTGTGGATGATGGCAGTCTGAGGGGGGGGGGCACACTCACAATTGTTCCAGTTCATCATACTTCCAACGCGAGCACACACAGAAGAGGGTGGCTTCTGATTATCAAGGGCTGAAATAAACAAACACTTGGACCCAGTACAGTCATTCTCAGGCTGATCTCCACTTTATTCTTTAAATGTGGCAACCCCCCAATCTCATTGGTGTTTCCTGTACTACTTAATAAAAGCAGAATCTGGTTCATTAAGTACCTTGTTCAGAGGTCACTAACCATCAACAGTCCCTATGAAGTCAAATTTCGATGTTAAAAAAAGGAGTAAAGAACATACCTTTTTCTGCCTTTAAAATTTTGGTTTTATCATATCCTGCAAACAAAAGGCTTTGAGTAATTTTTAAACCTGATTAAAGAGCTGCATAATACACCCCTTCACAGTCCAAACTATGTGGGCTCTAAGGGCGGAAATCTCAAAGCAGCAAGCAGGAGAACCTGTTGCCTCAGATAAGTTAATTAACAAAACCAGTAATGGCTGGAGTTCTGAATTTGATTATTCTTCAAACGTTCTCTTGTGATTTCTTTCAAAAAAAATATGTTGGCAACTTCTGTTTATCAAAAGATGTAACACTGTAATACTCTTCCTTTCTAATGGTGTAAAATACTGTGCATAAAATTAGATAATCAGATTCCACTCTAAAGATTGATACAGTTATGCATGATAACCAAGGAATCATGGAATCAAAATCTGTGAATGTCATTTCTATATCTGTGAGGAAAGTAGTGGGTCAGAGCAGTACGATGGAAACCAAAGCTCCTGGGAACTAGATTATACTAATGTGCAAAAAATAAGCAGTTGTGTACGTGTTTCTAGCTTTAGGACTTACATAATGACAACTCCCTTGAGGCAGTTTGTGCCTGCCTTCCTCCTCTCCCATGGTTCTGTTCTCAGTATCTTTAGCCTACTTACTATCTATGCTCAGTTCTTTTTCTCATTTCTTCTTTGGAGGAACTCACAGTTTGCAAAGTTTCAACTCACTCCATATAGATACACTCAGCTAGTATTTACTTTATTGTGAAATTTGCTATCAGAGACAACCCTACAGCATTCAAGATTCAGAAGTCTCTTTCACGAAGTTCTCCTTGTTAGGTATACAAAGGAGGTTCTTCAAGAGCTATTACAGAGCATGAAAAGAAACATAAGATTTGGTCCACTTTTTATGGTCCTATCTCAGTAGCAAGACTGAAACAAAGCAAAAAGTACTAGCCAGGATTGCAGCTACTTCTTTGTAAGACACTTCCTAAATGCTGTGTGTAGCAGTATAGTTTGCGCTATCTATGGATGGTGTTATAAGTGGCAGTCAAAGTACACTTCAAAAACTTCGGTATGTGTTTCAGAGAAGATTTCAAGCACTCCAGTACTGCTCCAGACTAGCTAAGCTGAAGGTCAGCTGAAACACAGGCTCATCTTTGCTAATTAAATTTTCTGGATGATTCTTTGGTTATGATTGACCCAGAACTAACAAAATATATCTACTGGTCCATCCCATGCCACCTGGAATTCAGCACTGAGCTGTATGAAGATACAAAAGAGCACAGAGGAAAGAGCAAGCTAAGTTTTAGATAGCCCCCAAAAAACACTGGCTTGAGCTGACTTTAAGTTGTAGGAAAAGGTTTGTGTCTGTCCTTTCTTAACCATGACAGTATTTGTAACAACCACTCTTGTGCAAAGTAACTTTATTGCTATCATAAAGAAGGCATAAAGCCTAGATAATTTGGGAGCTGTGTTTGTGAATAAAAATCCAAACTCAGCAGTAGTGCTGTTCCATACATGGGCAGCACTGATTGCCTTAAATTGTCATAAAGATACAGTAGGACAGTACTATTGCGTTATGCTTATGGTCCTCACATTATACTTCAATCCAACTGCCAAAATTTCTAAGAGGGAAATTACTAAAAAACAACTAAAAAGATTTGCAAGCTCAAAACAACCTAAAGTGAGACTTGATCTTCCAAACCCCACACTTCAGATCTACTCTGCCTGGTCCAGTGCTCTGTGCTTATGAAAACCTTTATACTTATCACCGTGCCTAGACTGGGAATTGCATCAACATAATTTAATAGTTTTTTTAAATCTGATTTCAAATTGATCAGTTAAGTTAGCATAAAAATCAAATGTAGACATGTAGCTTGTTTTTTATTCTTTACTAATTGTCAATGAATAACTTATGAAAATGTTACCAACATGTCTTATGTCAAACACGAAAGGCTTATTGAAGAAACTAAAAGGCTGCACTGACATTGATGCAAAAGGATGAGA
>NW_009632391.1:43949-52745 GCF_000690535.1 Cariama cristata
GGAAAATGTCATGCCTCATTACTAAAATCAGTATCCTAAAGAACAAAAAATGTTCCTTTATGTAATTTAAAAAAGAAAAAAGATGACAGGATTCAAAAAAATCCCAACACCTACAGTAATTAAAAAGCCTAAAACCTCAGTAGAAATCTGTCCTTTCTTTAAAAATCAATTTACAAGACAAAATGCTGACAATATGAAATAAAAATATTTTGACCAGAATCATTAAAATCTTAAAAAGAAGAAAAAAATTATAGCTGAAAGAATATCAAAGGTCCAGATTTCAATAATGTAGCTTCTAATGTTATCAAATTATTGTAGTGATCATAGCCCAGTTTTGAAATTTGTTTAAAGTTAAAGAACCATGAAGGTCAAAATCAGTCTCATCATTGCTATTTGTAACGTAGTTGCAAGTGTAGTATTGCTGTAGCTGTGAGGAAGTAAGGATATGAGAAAGATAAGCTGAAGGCAGATACGATGATTCTATTAGACCAGCTGGGTATAACTGGGGAAAACTTGCAAGCTTTGAGGCATACAAGCCTCTCCTCAGGCTAAAAGCTTTTGAGTGCAAGGCGTTTTGGTTTTTTTTCCTGTTTTATCAATTGATCAAATGTTCTTTCTCCCTTTCCTGTTTATTATTTCACACAGATAGATATTAGTCTCAGATAAAGGAAATATAAAATAACAAGTACACAGGACAGAGCCAAACAATGCTTGTCTTCAACAAAAGAGTATTTTCAAGTTTAAGGCACCCGTTCAGAACTGGCAGTCTCTTCTTGACAGTCTCCCGTGTTCATCAGCACCTTTGGTAGGTCAGAACTTTGAACCTCTGTTTCTTACCACAGTCTTTATCCAAAAAGAAAGATAAAACACAAGTTTTGAAATATCTTTTCGTTTATGTCAAACAAAAAAGCTCAAAGCAGTCATAGCTACTGGCCAGTACCACAGAAAGCTGTGTGTGGGCAGATTAGAGACTAAAAGGATGGGATCACTTGAGAGGAGGGTAAGAGAAGCAAGTCACATGCAGATGATGAAAGACTGATCAGCAGTGGAAGAGAGGGGAAGGGGAGCAGGAGTGCTGATCAGTGTGGAGAGGAGGAAACAAGGAGCCCATTGTGGGCTCAACTCAAAATGTTGCTGTTCATCGTTAGCTCCCATAGGTATTACAGGTCTAAGCCCCTTGGAAAAGGTAGACTCATGAGCAAAGATGTAAATTGACTGAAGAATTTTTGATGCGGTATCCTGCCAGTAGGAAATGCAGGTTTATTAATATTGAGCATTCTGCAATAAATATAAGTGCAGTCTTCTCAAAAAGCCTAAATAAGCTAAAAAAAAAAATAAAATCCCCTCCATTCCAACATTATCAACATCCAATATTTCTGAATTTCATTTTGAAATGATGCTTGGTTTGCAACATACTATACTTTGCCCATTCTAACACAATAGCACATTTTGAAAATACAATTAAAATAATTTCGCTCACTGAATTTTTTTCCATATCATGAATTTATGTCATATCAAGACCCTCAAATAATGCTTTAATGTGGGAAAAAAAAAAAACTAAAACATAATGACTTTTCATGTAGCACATGCTTTCCCTGAGATAGGAAGTGCGATTCAAAGCATACACTGAAATTAGCTGGACACCCATTGATTTCAGTGGAGCAGATCTATGAGGAGATCTTGAAGAATAGAAGGAAGAAAGCAGTGACAACAAATTGAAGGAATTCCTTTTTAAACAATGCCTTACAAATACACACAATGATCACTCAGTCCTGCCTTTGATGTACAACTCTCCAAAGCTTTAACTTTGCTACTACAGGAAAAGCAGAATTGGGCTCCCAAACCAGACAGGCACGAACCACATCTGTTCTCAGACACACCAGAATTAACTAATGAGATACCGCTGACTGCAGTGTGTATTTGCATCTAGATTGGCAAGTCCATACTGAAGTCCTGCGCCTACAACATTAAATAATCAGTGGAGACTCATTTCTTGTCTATGTGGTTTGTCATATGGCCTTTGGTGAAGGCAAAGCCTTGTTTTGCACTGTTTTCTAGAAATATCCATTACGTTTCACAAGTAAGACAAAGCTATTAGGAACAGTATTTATTAAGCTAAAATTTGATCTACCAAACCAGGACCTGTTTGTTTCACAAACCTGACCATATATCTCCTCTGGATAAACTTGTAAAGATACAGAAGGTTCAAGCTGAACAGATTTGTGGGCAATACATACTGTTGTTTGGACAAAAAAACGAACTCAGGTTAATATTAGCACCCAGGCTGATTTTAACTTGTAGCTCACTGAAAATAAAGCATTTGTAATGAGAATGTTGATACAACCTTAACTGTAACAGTAGAAACACTGCTACTGAAATACAGTTTTAAGTAAGCTCCATCAAGGAGTTTTTTGTAAATGAATAATGACTTTGCTTAAAGCCAATCAACATCAAGTGTGTTAAAAAAGATGAAATAGTGCTGGAAGGCAGTGGGAGGTAGAGGAGCCTCAAAGTGCAAACAGGTGCTGATCTCCCTTCAGGGGGGATTGAGTGGCACAGACCTTACAGGCCTGTCACTTCTGATCAAAGCAAGCTCCAAGACCACATAATCACCATCACCCACCTTTTAAAGGATGCCCTGATTTATCATCTGTCAGTGTTAATAACTTGGCCACTCTGTCTAAAATACTTAAGAACATTACACAAGGATAACATTTCAAATTTTTTTAAAGAAATGTGTAAATGTTTTAAACTAAACTGCACTGAAGTTCCTCCTTTGAGGCCATCTGTTGTTGGAGACCACCTGTCATCAAAAGACCACCTGAGCACATAATATCCCATCATTACAGAACTATCCCCTTGAAGCCATGGATTTTAAGTGTTAGAATAAGAAGGGTGTATGTTACAGACATTGTTGTTACTGGGCTTTTCATATAGTCTGAAGCCATGGGATGACAGCCATATGTGAATAATGGCTTCATAATAACATACATATGAAATGCTACTTTGGGAAAAATCTGATAAGAGATCTGAACATTCCTTGACTGAGCTCCTCACATCCTTTCAGCCATGGTGCTTGCACTGTACTGTTCAAAGTGTCCTAGTATGTCACACCTAAAACTAAACCTTGAAACTACTGAGCTTAATTTTATTCCTATTTACAAGAAGCATTGGCATTTCACTGAGAAACAAGACTTATATTACTGTAAATTGATTTTTGCGAGTTCTTTTCTGAATCCTATTTTTCCCTGCTGATCTCATACTCTTACCTCATTAATCTTTCTTCCGTAAACAAAAGTAATCTACCAAGCTACCCTTGCTGAAAAAAGGAACTTTCTGCCTTTCTTTTACCTGGCCCTAACATATGAATCTCTACCTGAATGCTGAGACATAATCTGCATCATCATAACCTACACAATTTGAGACAATTTCTACCCTCGCGGGTAATCTACAGCTCCGACAGGAGAGAACAGAGCACTCGTACACAAGCCTGTGGCAAACATCTGATTCTTGATTTACAGTGTATGTATACACTAACAGAATGAATTTTTTTGAGATATTTTTATCTGATAAATGCAACTGGACTGTGATAAAATACCCCTTCCAGAAGGACATTCTGGACTTTCCTTCCTTCCTCAACAAGTTTGCTATGAGGTGACCAAATTGTTAATATATCCACATGCAGATACTTTTCTTAAAATTCTGCTCATAAGCAAATACCCAATAGACCTTGACAATGCTTAGAGAAAAATCAAATAAAATTCAACAAATAAAAAATACAAACATGATTTTACTAAAATATAAAATTACTGCACAAAGTAGTTTAATATAGAATATTTTGGTGATGTTTTCTTAAAGAATTTTTTATTATTATTATCATTTAACTAATACGCAGCCTTCTAAGACAAGAAGAAAACTCTCTGTTAAATTATTAATAATGCTATATTAAATCACTGAAATGTTGTGAAAATAAGATTATCACTTTCCCTTAACAGTTGTAAGCTTCCAGTTCCTTAAGTAGCAACTTCAATATTAAACCGTTAAGACTGTTAGGAATTATGGGACAGTAAGAAGTACAATTTCTGAATTAATTAATTCTTAAGATGTCCTTAAAGACAGTCATTATACTCTGCTGCATTTACAGTACATTAGTCCTGATGTAAAGAAATCAGCATCATTATAGACTTGAAGAATCGAGTTTGCTTACCAGCAAAAAAAAAAACACAACAAAAAAACTCTGACTAACTGCAAAGCTGAAATAAAATCTAAATGCTTAGTTTACAGTTTAGCAAGAATCTATTTGTAACATGATGCATCTATCCAAGCACTCATATGTGGCATTTTCATAGAAGAACTTGCAGTTCTGCTCCGGTGACAATGAAGGGCCTAAGCTGACAACTGATTAAACTCAGAATGGCAGCAGGAAATCAGCCACTGCTGAACATCTTTCTTCATTTTTTTTCTCTTCCAGAATCCTGGTAGCAGACTGTAAAAATACATGATCAAAAATGAAAGCAAATAATTGTCTATAGTCTAGAAAAATAGTGAGATGTTTATTTCAGTGGCTAATGTGTTTTAGAGTGAAGCTGAAATCATTCTCTAAATAAATCTGTCACTAGTAAAACCAGCACTAAGGTTTATATCAGAAATTAAATTTGTGTGAAGCAGACACCTTACGGGCAAGGTGACATGCATAATAGCAAAACACATATTTGAAGGATTCCTGTAGCAATTTGCAATACACAGGTTGTTTTAAAACTTTGTATTTCTTAGGATCTAATTAATTGATCTTAACTAGAACATATACAGACACAAAGGCATTAATTCAGTGGTTTCACAAGTGGATTTCTTTTGTGCAATGTCCTAGTTTGGCTCCAGCAGGGTGTGCTCTGACAGGATTAACTTCCAGGGCATCTAAAAGCTGTGTATCAAACAGTGGCGCATAGGCACGAAGGAGGAAAAATATATTTCCTCTTCCCCTCAAAGATAAATTGTATATTGCAAGCTGCTTTGCATATATGCATTTTAGATACAATGATTATTAATAATACCTGCAACATCATATTTGTCATTCAAGTTCCTAGTCATTGCTAGAAACACTTAAAAAGACTGCAAGAAGACAAAAATTTATCTGTCGCATGGCACAGATAAATTGAAAAACCAGTCCACTAAAAAAGATCCTTTTGTTGTAAAGTTCCTAGCCACGAGTTCACTGTCACAGGGATCCTGAAGTCCATTAAGACCTCTCGTCTTTCTGTGATGAGATACCTGATAAAGGGCTTTCTAGAACAGCCTGTGTGAGAAAGTGAGGTTATATTACTATCTCACCAGGTGATCACACAGCTTCTTAGTTAACTGCATGGAAAACTTTAGGCTCATAAAAAATCATGCTCCACTAAAAACTTTTTGAAAATGTATTTACAGTTTTAACTTTATCAGATAGCTTTCCTAAAATAGCATTCAAATTCTGCATTTATCTGTCCCCTTTTCTTTCTCCCAGTATTCCTGAAGTCTTTTCCCAAATAATAGTGATACTTTCAGTAGTGTTAGGAGGGAAGAAATATCCCTGAAGAGTAGAGGCTGAATTGTATTCAAACTGTGCTGAAGTGAGCCAGCTATCTTTAACATGCTGAACATACTCTATGCAAATTTTAAAGGGGTGTTAACCAAGGATCATTGTTGTAATCTGAGTGCTTTGTAAACATGGTACTACTCTACATCACTGCAGCTTTTTTACATCACTAAGGCTTCTTCCCATTCAGGTTTCTCAGTTGCAGAGGCTCACAGAAAGATGCAAGTTCAAAATCCATTTATTTAATTCCAACTTGCAATTTCTTTTGAGTAAATTATTGTTGTATCTGCTTATATTTGCAGGCAAGTATAACAACAACTATTATATTCAAAGTGTGCTTTTATCAAATAATTGAGAAAACAAGTTTATTAACCACAAAGCACATCAGAGAAAGTTTAGAACACACAAAATTATCAAACTAAAGAACATATTTTATTTTTAATAAAATAGTGGAGCATGAAAAATAATTGTATATTACAAATATATACAGGACAAAACTGTGCACCCCCAGCACAGTAAAGAGCATCACTCTATACAAAGCTTCCCTTTGCAGAATCTAGTGCTTCTTGATCTATTCATAGTGAGAATTTGTTTAACAATAGAAAGAGTCAATAAGCCCTTTGGGTCTCTTTGAATTGATACCCCCCCTTTTTTTTTTTTTGCACAAATCAGTCCAAACTTGTATAACATTGGCTTGATTTCCATTAAAAAGCCACAAAATGTAACACTAAAGGGTTTCTGAGGACTAGACCTCTTAGTTCTTTTGTTAAGAGATTTCTTTTGTTGTCTTTATGTACAGCAAAATACTTGTTTCTCTTTTCATGTCATGGTAAGAAAAAAATGTATTGCACATTATTCTTATTCACAAAGTTTGTGTCTGGTGCAGGAAGTTTCTCTTCTAGTGAAAGAATATTGGTGAGCATTATAGATTGAACCCGGTTTTAGGCACTCCAAACCCACTAGGCTGAGATGGGCTGTAAAGGATTTCTCTCTCCTTTTTTTTTTTAAGTTAGGCACGGAAGTTGCTTTCACAGATAGCACACTTACTGAGGGCAGGCCTCTCCGGGACCTTAGTTTCCCTAAAGAGACAGTGCTCACTTTAAAATCAAATCATTGCCCCATAGAACTTGTTACTCAGAAACCTGTAGGAAATCCATCTCAGCTACATGAAAAAGTTAAAAAGGGTGTTTTAAAAAAACAAAACCAAAACAAAACAAACTGAGGGCTGGATGACGTACTTGGCTACAAATTAGTAACAGAAGAGGCTGTTTTAATTCACAACATTTCTTTCACTGAAAACCTTTCCATAAGTACATTTACCTTCAGTTTTTCACCAGGTCCTGAATTCAGCGTGATACATTTTTTGCCTTGAGATATTAAACTGTTCTGACAAGAAAAGCACCATTTATTTTTTAATTTCTGACTGCTACTGTGGACACTTATAAGTCTGTAAGGTGAGATACAGTCTTTTTTAAAACCTGGTCACACACAAGTGGGTGGTTGTAATGTCGATTCATATTTTGCAAGGTGAGTTTTCTGTGGGTTTTGAGGTTTTTTGTAGATTCCGCTACTTGTGATAACACTTGCAGGTTTTCTCCTACTTCTCTTCTTTAATCTTCGACTACAAACATTTTGCCAGGACTGAAGAGTCTTGGAAGTCCAGATCCACATACCACTAGTAATGCCCACAACTAATAACATAAAAATTTTCACCATAAAAATTTCTACTGCTGGAATGGAGTTATTCATCATACAGTCTAAATTTTTAGTCTGATTGTTCATCTTGCATTTCTGTTGAGTTGCCACAATCTTCCAATAATCCATATTAAGTCTTTCATAAAAATAGCAAGCTATCACACAAGTTGCAGGCACTGTATACAAGACGGAGAAGACACCAATCCTGACCATAAGTTTCTCCAACTTGTCAGTATTTTCTCCACCTGTTTTCATCACCCTCCTGATATGAAAAAGGGCCACAAAACCAGAAAGAATAAAAGAAGTGCCAATGATTAGATAACAAGCCAAAGGAACGAGTACAAACCCCGTCAAGGCATTCACATCCATGCTTCCCACATAGCACAACCCTGTCAGCTCATCTCCAGCCACCCTTCTCATAACTAGGATCATTATGGTCTTCACAGCTGGGATGGCCCATGCTGCCAAATGAAAGTAGCTACTGTTTGCTTCAATTGCTTCATGCCCCCATTTTTTCCCAGCTGCTAGAAACCAAGTTAAAGTCAAGATTACCCACCACAAGGAACTTGCCATGCCAAAGTAATACAGAACCAGGAACACAATGGTGCAGCCAGTGCTCTCCAGTCCTTCCTGGATGACATAGAGTTGGCCGCTGTCCCTATCACAGGCAATACTTTCAGCACCCGAAAAGAGGCGAATAATGTACCCCACTGAGTAGACGCAGTAGCACATCGAGAGGAAGATAATGGGCCTCTCGGGGTACTTGAAACGCTGAGGATCTATCAGAAAAGTGAATACAGTGAAAGCGCTGGAGAAGAAGCACAGAATGGACCAGATGGCAATCCAAATGACAGCAAATTGTTTGTCATCCTTGCTCCAGTAAACATCAACCCCTGGAGTGCAGAGCGGCGCGCAGGAAGCACTCTTTTCCACATGGTGGAACTTGCCAGGATTTTCACAGGAGGTTCTGCTGAGGCTGTCCTTATGCTGCTGCAGATCGTGGCCGCTGCTAGGCCGCTGTGGACGAAACATGGGTGGCAGCATGCTGGATCCTCTGGGTGGCTCATCCGATCCATTGTTGGGGGCTTCCATGCACAGGTAATTGGGGTCATTCTTGTTGGGGAGTTTGCTGCAGTCTAAGGAGTCTGGCCATTTAAAATTGAACTGCTCCATAATCGGAGAGCATTTCAGCCTCGCCTGCTCGCACATAACCCTGCAGGCTGGGATTGGTGTGGAAACCTGCTCGGTGCACATAGGGGCATAGAGGGAGCAGAGGAAAAATTTCAGATGGCTGTGGCAACCATACTCCACCAAGGGAGCAAACTCGTGCAGCTGAATGGCAGCTTCCCTTTGGTTTTCGTGTCCCATCAGGTTAGGCATCCTCGTCATGTTGTACCCTATATCCTTGCACATGGGGATTTCTATCGGCTGGCACCTCCCGTCACCGGGGCGGTCAATGTCTATGGAGCTTATCCCCGCGCAGAAGCAGGTCAGCCAGCAGAGCACCAGGAGAGTCCGGACGAAGTTCC
>NW_009632392.1:0-7427 GCF_000690535.1 Cariama cristata
GCCCGGCGGTGGTGGTGGGAAGTGGGGCTGAAGAGTGGGACTAGGGGAGCGGCAGCGAGCCCAGGGGACCAGTGTTGGCAGTGCCTGCGAGCAGGAGGCCGATCGTGCGCTACTGCCTTCAAGTAGCAGCAGCTTCATGCATAACCTCCTGCCTCAGCAAAATCTGCTTGGAAAAGTGGTTTTTAACCAGTCCAGTTTTAGACCCTCTCAGTGGTATAGAATCATTTAGGTTGGAAAAGGCCCTTAAGATCATCAAGTCTAACCATTAACACTACCAAGTCCACCACTAAACTATGTCCCTAAGCGCCACTGGTGGTTTGCATGAACACATCAGTTTACTTTCGTCAAATTAGTTGTGCCCCCCCTTTCACCCCCCGCCCCCAGTTTATCACAATCTGAAGTTTGCAGGGGTTGCTAGGTAGCCCCTGGTTCTGAAAGCAGGTATGTGCTCTCTAAAGCACATAGCCTCTGCCCTGCAGCCATTATTCCTTCTGGGGTTCAACAGTGGCAGTTATTTTTCTGCATTACTTCTGTTATGAGACCTGTTACGCTTGCCAATAGCTGAAGTACTGGCATTTGTGCCACAGAGGTGTAGCAAGCCTTGGCTTACAGCCAGGAACTGGCATACAGAGGCCATCAAGAGGCAGGCTGTGATGGCAAGAGGCAAAAGCCTGACTGTCAGTCACACATTCGCACAGGATGTGACAGAAGATCCAGTACTAAAGCATGCTTTGTAGCATGCAGAGGAGAGGGTTGGAATGGCATAGGGCAGAAGAGACCTTGAGGAGTCTGATGAAATTTCCCTCCCTCAGGGGCATATGAGACATTGTGTAACACACAAAATTGCAGGCGTCTTGCTTGTCTCTAGTCCTGTGTCTATAAAGTCAAGCAGCTTTTTATTGCCTTTCTAACTATGCAGTTTATTTGCTTCCTTTGTATGTGCAGGCTGCAGTTGTGGGGATCCTCTGGGGTTTTACCTTTTTTGTTTTTCTTTCTAACAGAAGTTCCCATCTTTAAAAAAAACTTCTTATTCTTTTAGACTAGGGAAGAAGACAAAAATCAAGATGGCAAAATGGATGAGTTGCGTTTTAAATTGGAGCTTCCCCTACAACCTACAGAGCATGTAGTTGGTGTTCAGCTGATTCTACTCTTTTCCTACCAGCTTTATGTGAGCATTTTTAGTTTTATTTGTTGTGATATATAGACCCAGTGTAATAGTCCAGTAGTGGTTATGCAAATGATGAAAGAACCAACCTTTCCACATTTGAAATTCCTATCCAAAAGATTTATTTTACTAACAAATACTTAATTTTTTCCTCTGCTGGGTCATTCCTAGTCTAGCTCTGTTGTGTATTTTGATGTTTTGTTAGTTTTTGAGTTTTGTGTTTTTTGAAGCTGTGTATTCTCTTGGCCTGTAGTGCAGCATAGAGGACAAAGGACAGGAAATAACTGAGAGTTTTGCACTAGGCAGAAGGATGTCTATCCTTACATACTGCTGTGTCTTGACATAACCAGTTAGTTTTCTGAGATGGAAGAGCAGGCTGTTGCAGCAACCTAAAACTCAATAGATTTTGCTTACTTAACAGCTCTTGGAGCAATGGTAATCATCTGCCAGGATCTTCTGTATCTTGTAACTGGGAGGGCAAAGAAGGTGTTATAGGGAGACAGGAAAATAAAATTCTGCTGGCATTGTATCTCAAGTGGCAGTGCAATTAATACCTAAAGCACTGAGTAAAACAGTAGTGCACAGAGAACCCATGGATGCATCTGAAAGGAGCAATAGTATAGAGCTGTGTTGGATCCAGCCACACAGACAAGAAGTTGCTTTACTAGGGAGATTAGGCTTAGTTTATCCAAGAGACTCTTGCTGATTGCACATGGACAAGCTTAGCAAGCATAGCTGTATGGTGTAGAAAACATTCTTAAACCTATGAGGTGCAGAGTAAAGGCCCGACACTCCTTACTTGCGCAGAAGTACTAGGTCAGTGATTAGTATCACAAAGAGTTCCGATATTGACACCACTTTTGTTTTACAATAAATGTGAAAATTTTCTTTCAGATCGAGTGGTTGATAAGGGCAAAGGAACTTCCTTGTTTGGTCCTTATTGCAGAGCAAGACTCCTTAGCTGGCTTTGACTGCTGAGTATTTTAAAGTGTGTCTCCAATTAATGTGTTTAGTCATCTTGCTGCTTTTCACATGTTATGGCAAGTCAAATCTTTCTGTCATTAGCCACAGACTGTTGGACTTCACTGAATCTCCTGTGGAACTTTGTTTGGCTTATAAAGTTAGTTAACTAACAACTAGGTAGTTCACTTAAAAAAAGTAATTCATATTTCTTATTTGGTGCTCCCTTCTTTAGACTAATGTGACAATCTGAAACTTGTAGATACAAAGAGGTAGAAAAGTGTGTTGTGTCCCCTCGCTCCCTAAATGCTCTTATCTTGTGTTCACCATTTCAGAGAATGTCAACACTTGTGATGCAGAGCATGGCTTTTCTTCAGTTTTTTTCTCCTGTGCCAGGGTCTCAGCTCTATATGAATGGAGACCTGAAATTGAACCAGAGGCAATTACTTCACCATTGTGGACTGGATACCAGATACAATGTGAGGAAATTTTTTTTTTTCCTTCCCCATTGATTTCCCTGCCTCTTTATGCTCCTAGTACCATAGCTGACACCCTAATTATTTGTACTCCTGCACAGAGTGGACCCTAGAACTTTGGAACTGGTGTTTTCTTGTTAGGCTGAAAGGTGGAAGAGGTTATTCTGCCAAGGTGTTCAGTCTGAAGTTTATGAGCGTTCCTGCAAGGGCATGGTTACTTTGCCTAAGAAACTCAGTAGAATTACTTTGTTGAAGAGCGGACAAATAATGCAAGTATCTCCTTGTTGTAACAGGTGTCTGTGGTCAATGGCACGAGCCCTTTTGCGAGTGACTATGATCTAACGAACATCATTGCAGCATATTGGGATAGAAATGGTAAGCCTGAATGTATATCTCCAATTACAGACAGCAGTAGTTAGCATATTGGCAGCTGTTCTGTGAGGATTTGAGTTCTGTATTAAGACTGAAAAGCCCCTTAACCTGGATGTTTCCTTTCCCCATTTTAGTGACGACAATCTTTTCAGATCCCAACCCTGTTTGGATAACTGGAAGAGCAACAGATACACCATTTATCATTAACGCCACTATTCATTACCCAGTGGAAGTTATCTTATATCCTTTGAAAACTGCGTAAACTGACACAACTGGGTTGCATTACGTGGGCCTTCACATACAGACCAAATGAAAACAGTTTTCTTCTAGACTTGTTGCTAAACTTTTCCTTTGTTAGCTAAGCAAATGCTATAGTTCTGGAGTTGACTGAATACCTATTTGCCTGTTCCTCCAGATGGTTCTGTTTGCGTAACTACTTTTTGCCTTTCTCTGCTGGGAACCTGTGTGGCTTTTCAGCCCTACTAAACTGGCCTTTAAGGCAGTTTCTTAGCCATTCACAGTGAATATCCTTTCTAAGTCTTGCTTTGCTCCTGCAGCACGCGCTGTCCCAGTCTGTTATCGATCCCACTAGCAAAGCATGATACTGTATTCTGTGACTTAAAGCAAATAATCAGAAATCTGTATGCAAGGTAAGCTCACCAAATAATAATCCCCGCAGTGGATGTGGCAAATCCGTTAAATGCTCAGACAGACCTGAAATTTTTTTTCCTACAAAATAATTCTTCATTCATTATGTTCTTTACTAATTTTCTCGGACAAGAACAAGCCTGTGTTTAAAAGAATCTGTATGGAGCATGCTTCTTACGAGATTTGTTTACCTGCCTGAGTATTACCAATAACTACTTTCTGGTGAGTCAGGGACAAAATAGGCACCTTCCACAGAATGGATTTAAGTGTCTTCTAGAATCATAGAATCATAGAATTGTTATGGTTGGAAGAGACCTCAAGGATCATCAAGTCCAACCTTCTACCCAACACCACCATGCCCACTAAAATCACCAAACCATGTCTCGAAACCATGTTTTTCTAGGACCGACATTCTCTGCAGCTTTTGTTACATACTGTGGGAAAAGGCTTTTAGGGGTTTCCATGGCTCAAAGGCTTTGCATTTACCACAGAAACTAACATCTCACAAGTTTTGTGCTTTTCTACCTCCAAATTCCTTTTTTTTAGTTATTGTAGTGGTAGTATCAGAAGCTTCTTCAATAAGACTCCTTGACTTTTTTCAAATATCAGCCAGGATTTTGGGAAGTGATTAAATTTGCCTGGATCCAGTATGTCAGCATTCTCCTTATCTTTCTTTGGGTGTTTGGTAGGATTAAAATGTTTGTGTTCCAGAATCAGGTGTTGACTACAACTCCAATATCACCAGTTCTGCCAGTGTCTCCAGTACTGTGCTACAAACAGCACCAGTCCTGAGTAGATGCATGGAAATGCTTTAAAGAAATGCCATTCAAAAATAGATACCTGTTTTTATTTGCTATACACTTTTTACTTTAGAAGATCAGAACTTTGTAAGTATGTTCCAAGTATGTTCTGTTCATGCTTCCTTTTTAAAATACATGTTCATTCATCTATTTCTCTGGGAACACTGCTTTGGGACTGAAAATTTTAATATTTTTGACAGTTAAAGAAGAATGTAGTTATTTATTTGCAACCAGAACATGCTTCAAAAAGCAGTAGAAAGCAATGAGACTGCTTTTGCATTATTTTAATTTTGCTAAACCTTGAAGACTGAAAATAATACACCAACAGTAACAACATAAGCCATTTTACTGTCTTGTGTATTAATTCACTGCTGTGTTAGAGTTCTGTCAAGAGTTACTCCTACAGGCATTTATATGCACTATGAAAGGAAAAAAATATAAGGAATGTGGAAAAATGTATGAATGAGTTAGAGCCACACTTCCATAACTGTGCCTATACATGCTTACTGATTTAGTTATTAAATTGGATGATGGATAAATTCAAGGTTGATGTGAGAAACTGGGTTGTGGGTGATAGTGTCAGCAAGGATTACACCATCATTTACTATTGGCATTATTATTGTAGCACTAGACCGTTAATTGGGAATAGTAAAACAGAGAAGCCTGGTATTTATTTAAAGAAAGCTTAACAAAAAAAAACTACCAGAGAAGCTTCAGAGTTCCAAAGCAAGTGAATAATTACCTTTAGAACTTAAACGATAACTTAGAACAGATAAAAATTAAATC
Source organism: Cariama cristata (assembly GCF_000690535.1). Classification (NCBI taxonomy): domain Eukaryota; kingdom Metazoa; phylum Chordata; class Aves; order Cariamiformes; family Cariamidae; genus Cariama; species Cariama cristata. The sequence goes on from NW_009632392.1 coordinate 5,208, forward strand.
AATTATAATCACCTGGTGAGCACTGAAAGACTATGTCTGTCATTCTTGATGGGGATGGTCATAGTAGGGAAGTTATTTAATTTTATTTTCTCTTTCTGGGCTTACTTTTTATGCCAGTTAAGTTTAAAAGGGAAAACAACAATATTTCCATTATGTTTTCAGTTTTGTAGTTAGGATTTAATTGCAGCAAAGGAGTGTTATGGCAGGAGAGAGTCTAAAACAATTCTAGATGCTAGTTAACAAAATTCTCCATGTCTTTGGTTCTCTTGAACTCCTAAGACATGGTGCAGCTATGGAATATGATAGAGGAACTTGTACAGCAGTACCCCACCTTTTGGCCGTCGTCCTCTAGAATTCAACATCCTGGCAGTTTGGAGACCTGCCTATTCCTTTTTCTTTTCTACTTCTCAAAACGACCAGCTTCTTTTTGAACTTCTGTTTAAGCTTATTTTAAACTTTGTAGTCTTGCAGCTTGCATTTCGCCCCAAGTTTTACATGCTGGATGGACTCCAGCCTATTCTTCAATGCAAGTGAAACATTAATGTGAGGAGCCATGTCTTCGTTATTCAATGCACTTTTGTGCTTGTGAAACTTATGTACCTACGTGTGAATTGTAAATTATTGCAAGGAGCATTTGCTGTATATACCTATATATATTTTGGTTTGAAATCTCCAGTTTGATCTTTGAAGCAAGCCTGTACCTGGGAGCCTTGGACTACTGATAATTGGCTTCATATCAGCATGCACAGAGTCAAAGCAACTGTCTGCTGCTTTTTAGTGTTTCTAGGCACTACACAGGATGAACAAAGGGGCGTGTAAGCTTGTTTCCCTAGTATCTCAAGCTGATGTACATCTGGCCTGCTGTAGTCCCAGCTCTTCTCTCTCGCAGTGGTGATAGTGTTTGTGTGACTGCATAGGTTAATTCAGGTAGTTCATTATGGTGAAGGTCATCTTTACCAAATATACTCACTTTTTCAGACGAGTTAGTTCCCTGAATGAACTTGGTATGTGTCTGCACAAGCATTAGGGTGGGCATAAGCAAGGCATAGAAATCTCTGGAGAGACCACAGAACCCCATTTTAAGGGTTTGAGGTGTTGTACTCCCACAAAAATGGAATGCGTAACAGTCCTCCAAGCTGAACAGAAGCCTGTTTAAGGTAGCAGCTGGAATGTGAAAGAGGTTAATGCCAGAAAACAATAATACTGAGAGACTCCACTATCTGTGTATCACTTTTTTTCTCCTATTGTATCCTTCCACATTAAGTTATGACAAATGATGCTACTCAGAGCAATAGTTCCGTGAATGCATGTGAGATAAGAAATGGTGAATAGTCTGGTTCAGGAAATGCAGAGAAAAATATCCTTATGTTCTATTTCCCTTTAGAAGGAGAAAGCTGGAAAAAATCCTCTACAGTCATTTAAGAGGAGAACTATTTAAGTTAAAAGGAGGAAATCGAAACGAGTTAATTGCTTGCATGTGGCATGTAACTGTTTAGTATGACCTGAAGCAGTGCCTCCATTGCTTTTGAAAGAGATGTGTTTCACGACTGGGACTAGTAAGTTAATGCAATGTGAAAGGAGCAGTAAAGGCAGATGTCTGACTACACCAGAGGTAAAAAAAACCTGTTTGTGATACCTCTGCTGTGGTAACTTCCTGGATCACTTTTATACTGACTATAGTTCTTGGTTCATAGTTCTGATTCCTTTTTCAAGCTTGGAGGGGCATTCTCCTTCTGTAAGTAACCAAGCAATAGAAAAAAGGTAGGTAAGATTTTATGGCTCTAGTAATAAACTGAACTGCAAGGAAAAATATACCTGAGAATCCACTGCAACTAGCGTTAAAGGAGTTTTAGGAAGGAGGAGTCTTTCTCAGAGGGCTCTAAGGACTCTTCCTTTAGCTTGCTAAGCAAAATAAAATAAAAAGATGAATAAAATTACCACTGCAGTCTGCCACAGTGCTACTATACAGATCTTCAGTGTACACGTATGCCAGCGAGCAATCTAAAAGCTGTTCGTGTGGAAGGACACGGTGGCATGTTAGGATTCAGATTTCTGTAAGCAGCTCTCTGAGAGGAAACAGTAAGTAGCTAGTTCAACGTCCTGTGCATAAATAAAAGTGGGAATGCGGACGTGCGAGGGCCGTGCTCCAGTTTTTTTAAGGAGTGATACTAGGATGAAAGAAACCATCTCTATGCCTATTTCTTAACTAGCTAAGCAGCC
>NW_009632393.1:0-257 GCF_000690535.1 Cariama cristata
TTCAAGGGACTTTCTGAAGTCAATGTTTTAAGTTTTTACATTTAATCTGCTGTTTACCTAAACTGGGATGTGTAGTTTTGGGGAAGGGGAGGGCAGTGCTGTGCTGCAGTCAAGCTCCAGGGGCGATTCGAGCTCCAGGGCTGGTTAGGGGGAGGCCCTCAAGGACAGCCAGTCCCCTCCTCCTCCTCCTCAGAGGGATCAGCTTCTTGGTTCGGGGTTTGATTATTTTATTATCTTTTTTTTTTTTAATCAAAGAA
>NW_009632393.1:371-666 GCF_000690535.1 Cariama cristata
CGCGTGGGGCGGCGAGCCAGACCCCGCACTGCGACACCTTCTGTGCTTCCCAGCGAGTGCCGGGGTCGGGGTGGCCTTTTATAAGCAAAACCCCCTCCCTGCAAGGTGCTTTGGCGACTGTGGGGTGTTTTCTCTGTAGTGTGGTGCCGTCTCTTTGCCTCGACTCCTCCTCGAGAGCAGTGCTGGAACGGCCTCGCCGGCGCCTGGCTCCGGGCCACACGCCTCCTCCTGGCTGTTCTGCACCCGGATGCTGTTGGAAAAGATAAAAAAGTCTTAAAAAAAAAAAAAAAAAAAA
>NW_009632394.1:0-469 GCF_000690535.1 Cariama cristata
GGCAGTGCGGTGGTCTTTGGGGCCTTGTGGCGATGTATGTTTGGTATTTAGGGAACAGCTCTACTAAAAATTGTCATAATCCAGTGCTCACTGAGAAACGTTTCAAATATATATTAAAAAAAACCCAACAGTTAACTTTGCTTTGGGGAAAAAGTAGGGCCTTTTTCAGCTTATGTTTAAAAAGGTTTTTGATGGACTAGCACAAGTAAGGTAGGTGAGCCTACCAGGGGAGGTGCCCTGCTAGACCTGCTGTTTACAAACAGAGAAGGACTGGTGGGAGATGTGGTGGTTGGAGGCCGTCTCGGGCATAGCGACCGCTAAATTATTACAGTTTTCAATCCTTGGTAAGGTAAGGAGAGGGGACAGCAAAACAGCTCCCTTGGACTTCTGGAGGGCAGACTTTGGCCTGTTCAGGGCGCTGGTTGAGAGAGTCCCCTGGGAAACAGTTTTGAAGGGGAAAGAGGTCCAG
>NW_009632394.1:650-875 GCF_000690535.1 Cariama cristata
ATGTGGTCAGGGCATGCAGAGAGAAAATTAGAAAGGCAAAGGCCCAGCTAGAACTCACTCCAGCCACAGTCACAAAAGACAAAAAATGTTTTTACAAATACGTGAACAACAAAAGGAGGACCAAAGAGAATCTCCACCCTTTACTGGATGAAGAGGGGAATATTGCCTGCAAGGATGAGGAAAGGCAGAGGTAATTGCCTGCAAGGATGAGGAAAGGCAGAGGTA
>NW_009632395.1:0-579 GCF_000690535.1 Cariama cristata
CTGTTGAGCCAGATGATGCAGACAGGTTATGGGAAGGATGGATGTTTAGGGCGACCTAAATATTATGTGTTTGTAGAATTGCCTGGCAGTCCGGGGCTGCCTGCCAGGGTCGGTTGTGATACTCGGCTCAGGTAGGGGTAGCCGGGGAGTTTAATTGATACATGGTGTTTGTTGCAGCCGTTGCAGAAACGACAGAGGACTGTGGAGGATTTCAACCAGTTCTGCACCTTCGTTTTGGCCTATCAGGCTACATTCCCTACCCTGAAGAGGTAAGCAGGCTTGCAGGGGGGTACTCTGTAAAAAGACTGGTTCCCCTGGGCTCCGTGCCATGTGCAGATCCAGCTCCTAATTCTTCTCCTGGAGCGTCGCTCTCCATCCCCATCCTCCTTACCCTGAATGTCTGCGCTGCGGGCTCCCATGGTAGTCCTGCATCTTCCCCTCTTGCAGAATGAGCCCTGGACCCGCGGAGGCAGCATGAGTCCCCAGAACAGCACGGGGAGCACTCAGGACAGTGATAGCTGGGCCTCGTCCCACTCCTCTGACTGTCACGTCCTGACGGATGACGGGAGGCGCAGGGAT
>NW_009632395.1:610-4308 GCF_000690535.1 Cariama cristata
GCTGTGGACAACAGCCTGCTCGTGAGCTGCCCTGCCTTCCCCACCAGCCTCTACAATGTCCGGCCCCAGCAAACCAAACGGAAGAAACCACCAGCAAAAAAACTGATTTTGGAGCAGGAGGTGGAGAAGAGGGTGCCGCTGAGCGCTGGGAAGGGCTTTGGGGCAGAGCAGGACGGGGTGAAGGAGCTGGCTGTGCTGGAGGGACAGGTGCCTCCTGTGAAAGAGGAGCTCTTGGAGCCTTCCCTCAACCCGGCTGGGGACCCCCAGCCCAACTCCCTCCTGGAGGAGCTGATGAAGGAGGAGAAGGACTGGATCCCTGGAGTGCAGGAAACCGAGAAGCCCGGAGATGATCCTCAGCTAAAGGAGCATGACCCCTGCTCTGGAGGGAGGAAAAGCCCCAGTTCTTGTAGTACCTTGGACCAAAGCGAAGGGGAAGATGCAAGCAGAGGAAGCTCCCAGCTTAGTGGTAAGTGTCCAAGGGAGGGCAGAGAGCCCTGTTGTGCTACAGGCAGTGCCGAATGTTGTCCCTCCCGCAGCTGGAGCCACCCGTGCTGGCTGCAGGGAGATCTTGTCATGGCCCGAGCCTCTCCCAGCAAGGGGGGTACTTTTGGGACCTGGGGGGACTGAAGAGCAGAGGGCAGGGAGCTGGCCTGCCCTTTGGCAGCTTTGTTCTGCAGAACGAGTGGTACAGACTTGAAATGTGTCTAAAGTGGGATGTAGGGCTGCCTTGCTCATCTGGTGTTTTATTTTTTTTTCTCTTCCCCTCCCCTTTTATGCAACTTTAGCAGTCGAATTCACAGCAGCTCCCAACACCAAAGCAGAAGGTGAGTGCAGGGCTGTCCCAGTTAACGCCAGTGGAATTGGCTAGTCTGGCCGTAGCCAGACTTGCAGCTGGTAAGGTGGTTTCTGACCGGTATTTCTCTTCGCTGACCAGATGACGATGCCTGGGATCTGATCACCTGCTTCTGCCTGAAGCCCTTTGCAGGGAGGCCCATGATCGAATGTAACGAATGCGCTACCTGGATCCACCTCTCTTGTGCCAAGATCCGCAAATCCAACGTGCCTGAGGTTTTCATCTGCCAGCGATGCCGCGATGCCAAGCAGGAGATTCGCCGCTCTAACCGAGCTCGGACGGTGCCCCGCAAGCGCTTCTGTGACTGAAGTGCCTCCAGAGCAAGGAGGCCAGGAGTCCCCTTTTTAAGCTGAAAACTTGTAGCCTGGTTTGGCTAGACAATCAATGCTCAGTAATGGCAGGGGAGGGGCTGAGCTGCGGGACTGGACTGTCCCCCTTGCACTTCTGACTCCTGGAAGCTGCCTCGCGTGTCCTCCCTGGGGATCGCGTTGGCCACAGAGCTCGGCTACCCCAGAGGGGGGAGAGGAGGGTGGTCCAGCCGCGCACTAGGTCGCTCGGAAACATCTCTGTCCTCACACGAAGCTGGCTCAGTGCCTTTCCCCCAGGGCAGCCGAGGAGAACCTAGTCCAAGTAGTTTTTCTGTGGTGTGGTGGAAGCTTACACTTATCCCAAGATGTGATTCCCCTTCCTCCTTTTTCCTCACCTTTTTCCTTTCCTTGCCTTGGACCTTCAGGTGGGCTGCGATGGCAAAGCCCCTGTGACCCAAGTTCTCCAGCAAGTAGGTGCAGCCCAGGCAAACTGCCTGCGTGTAGTGTGCTGCTCTCCAGGGCAGGAGGGGAAGGGACATCAGTCCTGCCGACACCTGAAGCAGGCTGGGGCTCTGCATCTTGGGGGTGTTGCTGAAGCCATCCATCTCTGGCTCATCAGCCTTGTAGGCTGCATGGGGCTGGGGGGGAAGGTCCTTCCCCCGGCCCATGGTGCTCCTGGTTTTGTTTGCTGTGCCCATGGCCCCAGGATGGTCCTGTTGGGGCAAGAGCAGCAAAGGTATCCTCTTAGGTGATTACAAAGGCTGTTCTTGTGGAGCAGCCCTCCTTGGTTCATGCCCTCCAGTTGCACTGAGGTCTGCTGTGTGAAGGGGGGTGGGATCCCTGATAGGAGGCTGAAGTTATCCTCGGAGCTGGCCATGGCAGGGCTCTGAGCCCTTTGGAAGCAGGACAGGAGAGTGCTCTGGTTAGCTTTCCATGTGTTCCACTTCCAGTTTAAAACAACTGAAGCTTGTACCCTGTGGCCACCTCCTGCCCACAGAGCTGTCTGGTGCAGCATCTGCTTCAACACCAGCTGGATGCTGAGACCTGAGCTCAGATGGAGCCAGGAGGTGGGAAGGCCTTGCTTCCCAGCACTCACTCCATCACATAAGTTTGTTTGGTTTTTTTTTCCCCCTAGACACATAGAGTGAAACCTAATGACTTGTCAAGAGTGGGCCCTGAGCCCCTTCTGCTATGCAACTGCAGCTCCAGAGACACGGGATTTGCCTTCTCCAGGCCCCTAGTTTAAGTTTGGCAGTGGAAGGCTTCTCCCCTTCCGTGTCCCCTGTGCATGGGGGGTGTGTGTATGTGATCTCCCGGGGCCCCACGTGCACTGACCATTGGATTCCCCAACCCCCCCCCAGCCCCTCCAAAGAGCCAGGCCCATGTGCCTTCTGCACTTTCCCTGGGGGACGCAGACCCCGCTCCTGTCCTGGTGACACTCGGAGGCCGCTGCCTGCAGGGGGGAGTGGGACAGCCCCCATTTGCCAGTCCTCATGACTATGTTTCTTAACTGGGTTCTTTCCTACTTGCACATCTGGTTACTGTGGGACCACAGCTGGGGGAGGGTGTGGGGCAGCCCCCTGTCACTCAGCAGCCCCCAGGTTGGTCCCTGTGCCTCTCTCCTCCTGTGGAAAGCCTGGGCCCCAAAAGTGCTTTATGTTTTTATAGTTACTTTGTATTGATATGTAAAATAGCAAATTCTGGTCCTTGCCCTGTGGAGTGTGGCTGGAGTCTTATGTATATAATAAAGTACTTTTGCCATAACGGTGGTGGCTTCAGCATAGTTCGGTGGCCTTGGGTCTCATGTCCTTCTGGGACCTGAGTGCTCCCCTGCTCCCCTTCTGCTGTGGCTGGGAGGGGTCCTGGTGGGATCCCACTCAGCCCTGCTCCCCGCCCCAGGTAAACACCGAGCTGCACAAACAACAGGGAACGAGCAGGCCAGTGCATCTTGTATTTAATAGAGCAATGACCACCTCCCCACCCTGCTGCAGTGCACAGGGATGCTCCACCAAAAGGTCCTCTGCAGGTGCATGGGCTGGGGGACAACCTCTTCGATGGGCACTATCTTCCCGAGGCTGCAGCCAACCAGCTGTGACCATCATGGGTTACTCCAAAGGAGCAGCAGGTCCGACGGCTCCAGGAGGAAGGGGGGCCACATGCCCTTGCTGTGACTCTCAAAGCCCATCAGGATTTAGCTCCAAAGCTGTGTTTTGTTCTTGGGCTCTGACAAACCTTCCCTGGCTCTGTCTCCACTCCGGAGTGTAGTTACGATTTAGTCCTGACAGCAGTTGAGGTGCCCAAGGATCCAGTTTTCTCCACAAAGTAAGTGTTATTCCAGTACAGAGGTACCTCTGGCTTCCCCCGCAGACCCGGAGCCGTGCCAGCTGCCATCAGGCAGGGCGGTTGGGTCAAACGGGGGATGCAGTGAGGGGGACAGGACAAGAAGGCACTGGGGGCTGAGCGCTGGCCTGACTGGGGCAGAAAGGAGTTGCTGTTTGTGGGGGACCCTTACCAAAGCAGGGTCCTGCTGGTACAAT
>NW_009632396.1:0-2115 GCF_000690535.1 Cariama cristata
TTCCTAGAAAAGTCTGCCATAGAGATCTGCTTATGTAATAAAAATGTTCTGGGAGCCTTCAGAGTCAGCACCAATGTTAGCAATCTTAGCAAGTTTTTAAAAATTATTTATTTGCTGGCAACATCCAGAACCTTTTGTAAAGAATGAAAACCTAAAACTGATTATTAAATGTGAGAAAAAATTTCTCAAAGGGAAAGTTTTTCCCCTTTTAGGGGTTATACCAGGATTCCATACCAAAATGAATTTTTTTTTCTCTTTTAAATTCATGGGAATACTTGCATATGCAGTAAAAAAAAAAAACTGCAGAAAGTCAGGAACAGAGATCAAGCTTCATAGGAAAATACATTATGAGGTGCCTTGTATGTGACATCACTTTCAGGAATAATTTCCAATTAATAAGTTAAACCTACATGGCCCAGATCTAACCCAGCAAGATAAGACCATATAGTGCCCAGCCTTAAGGTGCAGATCAGGTGTTGCACACTTAGCATTTACCAGTGACCCTTTCTTTTCCTCCTCTGTAATATAAGCCCCAGACTCCAGCTCTCAAGCATTTCAAGACTTCAAGCAACTACAAATCGTGGGATCTAGTAGCCTGATTAGCACGGCATTTCACAAAGTTGAAAATAATGTGCCAATACTTCTCTGAGGAAGAGTTTTACATTCCTCTTGGTGGTGAAGATGAAACAGAATATCGAAGATAGTACAGACTCATGTTTTTTTTAAGCTGGGGTGTTGGTGAATCCTCCTTAAACTTAATGTTACAACCACTTTTTAATGAGACTTGTTCCAATTCAGTTGTAAAATAGTCCTATTAAACTTCTAGATAATGTGAAGAACACAAGAACTGATTCTATGAACTGCAGTATCCCAAGTCAACCCATTGGTTTCAAAAAAAAGTTGAAGGAAGATGAAAAGCTGCATCAAATGGAGAACAAGTCTTACGAGGAGCGGCTGAGGGAACTAGGGTTGTTTAGCCAGAAGAAAAGGAGGCTGAGGGGAGACATTATCACCTTCTATAACTACCTGAAAGGAGGTTGTAGTGAGGCGGGGGTCAGTATCTTCTCCCTGGTAACTAGCAATAGGACAAGAGGAAATGGTCTCAAGTTGCGCCAGGGGAGGTTCAGGCTGCATATTAGGAAGAATTTCTTTACTGTAAGAGTTGGACTCACTATCCCTGGAGGTGTTCAAAAGACGTTTAGATGTGGTGCTTCGAGATACGATTTAGTGGGTTTAGTGGGCATGGTGGCGTTGAGTATGAGGTTGGACTTAATGATCTTTGAGGTCTCTTCCAACCATAACAATTCTATGATTCTATGATTCGATGCCTCCATTTACTAGCATCACATCCTAAGTGGACCACATCTTAATTCTTTTAGTAGCTTTACACACATAGGCAGATTAAATATAGCTTAATTACAGCATTTATGGTATATCAGTCTTCTTTACGAGATGGATGATTTCCACCTCATGTCCTTATTTTAGGAGTCAAACAACATTCATACATACATGAATTGTTCTTATAAATTTCTGTTCTAACTTCAGAACAGCAAGTTAATTTCTGTTGTCTATACAGGAATAAAAAGAAACTTTTTTTTTACTGCCACAGTCATCATATACCGTAACCAGCCCCCCCATCTTGGTGGCCCTGCACTGGGCTTGTTCCAGTGTATCAATCTCTTTCTTGCACAGGGGAGCCCCAGAATGGACACAGCACTCCAGATACAGCATCACAAGCACCAAACGGAAGGGAAGGATCACTTCCCCAGACCTGCTGGCTACACATTTACTTGTGCAGGCAGTATGCAGCTACCCTTCCATGCTGCCACGACTCACTCAGTGCAAGGACTGCTGCTGACTCATGTTCAACTGGTTGCTCATCATGACCTCCGGAGCTGCTTCCTAGACTGTCGGACTGCTATCCAGCCCATACCTCGCCAATTTGGCGATGGTGCAACTAGGGCCAAGGCCTTGCCATAATCAAAGAATACTACATCCCTTTGCCCACAGTGTCAGTCATCACAGAAAGCAAGGAGGTCAATCAGGCATGACTTGCTGGTGGCAAATCCACACCGGCTGCTCCAAATCACCTCCTTGTTCTTTGTGTGTTGAGAA
>NW_009632397.1:0-10832 GCF_000690535.1 Cariama cristata
CATTATTAATCTCCTTCGCTGATCCAAGATACTGAAGCATAGGACACACTTACTGTTTTAATAAAGCCTAGCTCTCCTCTTCAAATCTAATACTGAAATCTGGCCTTCTTTGCTTGCACTTTCACAATATTGAAGTCCCTGTTTATCATCATTCTCAACATCCCCTAAGGAAACAATCTGTATTCACTTACTAATCAAGATCTTATTTTGTAACTTCTCAAGGCAAAGGCAGCATCATGAAGTTTCCTTACATTTTTCTTTAGTGTTGACAAAGTTTTTGTAGATCTTTTTTCCCTTTTCTTTTTGTTCACTTGGAAGACAGAAAAAAATATGTTACGCCTTCCGCCTCATTTCCTCATTCATGCGTGCTTTGAGAGGTCATATGTTCCAGCATGTCTTGGAAACATGGAATGAGGTTCTCGCATAACCTGCTTAATTGAAGACACTGTCAGATGACTTTTACTGGCGGATTACAATAATTGAGTATCATATTGTGATATGGCACCCAACCCCATTCATTTCAAAGCTTTGAGCCTAACTGCATCATTCAGCCTGTACAGATGTTTTAGAATTCCTTGTCTGTACCAGGCAGACTTCCTCCTTTAATGAAACAGGTCATATTACTGTTCAGATTGCACAGGCAACAGTCAGGGAATTCACCTTGATCAGCAAGAGATTGTCCAGTACCATCTCACATGCAGCTTGGTATTATTGTCATCTCCAGTACCTTTAGATGTTCCAATTTTAGTTAAGTCCTTATGCACTAACTGATTTTTTTGATCACACAGTGATCCAATCCATGCTGGTAATACTTCACACTCAAGTCTATCACAAAACTACCTTATGTCTAAAGCTAACAGAAGTCAAGGAGGTGGATACTCTTCCTAGTTGATCTCCTTGACACATCTATTTTCCAAACTATTCGCAAACCTGCTAATAAGACTCTCAACCTATTTCACAGATAACACAGTTAGTTGCGTGTAGACACTGACAGCCCTCACCTCAGCTTCTAAACCGCAATAGTTCTACTTTAACAACTGAGAGGACTTTTAAAAAGCAGTCATTGACTATTCATGGCTCCACATTTATTTATTAACACCATGAGAGCACCTTACTTCAACTCAAAAGTCTTAAGATAAAATAATTTCCAGGCTGAACAACAGATTACATAATTTGAGAGTGCAGGGAGGAAAAGTATAAGCTTCTTGTTCTAATGTTTTTGGTAAAACACCTTCCAGAGGAACATGTTTTTGGCCTTTTGAGTTCTGACACCCTCTGCTCCCTCCCCAAAACGAGCTGCAGTATCTCTTCATTTTCCCACCCACCCTTCACATCACACAGACCAGATTTCAAGGCCTAGTATTGCAAATATATCTCAGTCAAATTGTACAAGCTATTGTTTTACTTCAGATAAACACTAGATTGCATCATTTTTTCAACCAAAATTTTTATCAGGTTTACATTGCGTTCACTAGGCTCTCTGGTTTCAGGCCATTGCAAGAATCTTACTCAAAACAGCAAGACAGTGACCACTCTCACTTAACTCAAAAAGCAGTTTGAGGAGTAAACTTAAAAAAAACCCCCACCAACCTAAACCTCACTTTTAGCATTAAAAGCCACAGAAGTAGGAGTTATCAAATAGCGACCACAATAACAGAAGCTGTTCACTAGTAATTCTTAATCAAGCTTCTCTCACTGACTGAAAAAGATACTGAGGAAATATAGGGTCTCGAAAATACGACGACCTTCTTAATACAAGAAAGTACTCATGCTATGAAATGAGAGAGTACTTTCCACACTTCCAGACTTGTTGTTTGTTGTAATAAACAGCAGATTTAGAAGTTTTGTACACAGAATAGCCATGCACAAGTCTACTTAGAGAAGCAATCCATTTTGTTATCTGCTACAGAACCATGGCCTGCTTAACAGAACACTACAGGCAAGACAGAGACCACATCGACAATTCCTAGCCACTTATTTTGCACTAGCTGTCAACTGTTTCCACAAGACAATAAAGCCAAACTGCAGAAGAGCTGAAAAACTAAGTTTTCCCCTACATCAGCAAGTTATTCAGCTCATGGGTGTATCTGGCCTTAGCACACAGGAACGCAGGGAACTACGAGGAGTTCCAATCAAGAGGGGAGCAGAACAACAAGAACATCCCATTTTGGTGACAGCAAGTTGCTAAGTCAGCAGAACTTCCCATAAAACACTCTTGAGGTCAGGCTAAGCATTATTGTTAGGTCAGTTTAATTTTAGCTGACATCAGAAAGCTTAAGACTCATTCTTTCAGCCCTCCTCCTCCATCAGCACTGATCAGGTACCTAGGAGGGCCCAACCTACAAAAAACTCACTTGTTTTCTTCCCAATTTAGCCTTCTGAATTGGCTCATTCCCTGCTCAGGCAATCACCAGTGGTAATGCAACAGAGGCAACAAGAGTACAGCCGCATATTCTAGTGGCATTTTCCGATTTGTTCAGCTAGAGAATCAAATCACTTAAGGACACTACAGAAAACAAGCCTCAAACCTCAACTTGAGGCTTTATAAAAATACATGCTTAAATTACTGGGAAGAAGTCAGTGTGTGTCTTGAGTACCAGAGCATGATCAAATTACTGCTTCAAAAAAAGATCAGAACCAAGGAATGGAAAAGATTCAAGATTAAGTAGTACAAAATGCTTCAACACTAGCTTCCAATTAGAATTGCTAAGCAAGTACTTAGGAAAAAAAACGTGCACTTACATCAAAGATAGTATTATAACCTAGTGTTGTTCTCGCCTAAGGATGTGCTCTATCACAACGCTCGCTTGAAGTGGAGTGCTAGTTTGTCAATGAAGTTTTTTGGGGGAAGCAGGTTGTGAGCAGAAACAGGGCATGAGGCTGGCTTCTATAAAGCATTAGATTTACTAGACTCAGCTCAAGTTTCCTTTTTTTGCACAGCATTCACTTTTTTTCAAAATAAAAAAAAGGGCAAACCATAGGTCTATTACTTCCACCTTAGAAAAACAATTCTTAAAACCTTTTTCAGTGTTTATCACAACAATATAACAGACACACGAAAGCCTATCAGAAGGAAAAAAAATTTGGTTAAATGAGGCATAGCAATTCAATAGTCTGAAACCGAGACTACTGAAATCTCTTAGCCTTTCTCTGCATTGGCCAGCTATCTCAGGCTGCTTTTTCATTTTATTAATGTTCATGGGACTCAATCTTTTGAATCCAGAGGTCAACTTTACATGATACCAAAAGGAAAATAAGAACATTGACAACAATTGTTTAAATAATGACATATTCCTATATTTCTCCTATTGCATTGATATATCACTACTATGGCTCATGCACATTCGTCACTTGGAAGTGCATCTATTAATTACTGAATGTTAACTTTCTATACCTACAAACAGACCAGAACCAGGTTCCAGTCTTAACTTTATCTAACATGTAAGCAGCTCTCCTCTACGTAACTATAGCCTACATGCTTACAAAGGCTATAGTAAGAGCAACATAACTTCCAAGTGAAAACAGTAAAAAAAAGTTGCACAGAGGTAAAATCTTTCAAGCGACCTAGAAGTTGAAGACCCTAGCCACAAGAACTGGTTGAATTTGAGAATGCATGGAAACATTAGTCTTAATTTCAGTAGTCTAAAAAGTTAACTGTTGCTGAAGCAGCGGTTTTACTCAAAACATTAAGCTCAAGACAGACAAATTCTCAGTTAAGTGCTATCATAGGATGTTCTGCAAAATTTTTAAGTACTTTGAACCTCCACCTGCTACTCCTAAGGACACAGCTGACAATATCTCAACTCCTTCATTGCCCACAGCTGACGGAAGGGACAGTCAAATATTTTCCTCTGGTTGCTGAATCAATATGCATATCTATACATACAGATAAAAGGATACTGATATTTGTGGGGAAGACTACAGTTACCATTCACAAGAGAGCATCCAGAGCCCACAGAGAGAGGATTCATACTGCCTGTTAAGAGGGCAGATAATGCAACACTGGACAAAATACTGTCATCCTAATAACAAACGGGTCAAGATAATATAGCATGCAAATGTCTACAGCACCACAATAAACAATTATCAGTAAGACTGACATTTTCATCACAGAAAGCAAGGAAACAGATTAGAAAGAGGTATTTTACTCCAGTGCAACACAAAGTCAAAGAAAAAAACTAATTAACCTCAGAGTTTAAGATGGACATAGCTTGAGCCCAACTGATACAGTCATGAGTTGGAGCTTCAAAAACGCTCCACACCTCTGCACTTGAAGTCAGGCATGGTTGTGAACCACTACTCTTATTTCACAATGCCATTTTCTTCACATGTTAACTGGTGCTTCTTGTCTAGTTTCACTGTCTCCACATAAGGCAGAGACAGTGCCCCTGCAAACTCTGCTTCTTACCGTGCTGCGCAGACCTTTAGTATCAAGCAGCAGGAAACTAAACACTATCTCAGACACTAGAGGAAAGTTTAAAAAAGGTTAGGCTCATGATTCAAATTGAGTTGTGAAGGACACTCTAAGAAAGTCAATTTTATAAGGTTAAAGCTCTAAATCTAACTACTCACCAAGAATGTTTACAAAGTCCTATGAACTTTAAAACTTCATCTGGAATTTCAACTTAAACTATATTAGCATCAGTGTCTCTTTTACATGCTCTTACATCCTTACCTTCCATGTATGTTAACACATAGCAAATCAAGACATTCATGTTTACCCTGATACTAAGCATTCAGATGTTTACAGGACATGTTGAACTATTAAGCAAGGTAAGCTATGAGGCAGCTGGAAGTTCTTCCACAATGAAGATATCAACCTCTCTTCAACCAGACAAACCTCCCAATCCCACCCCCTTTAAAAGGAAACAAGCAAGACAACAAGGTACTCTTTTTCAAAAAAATTAGGTCAGGCGCAAAAGCGGGACTGGAAGAGAACATCTCATCCTTAGTCCCGCTCCCTCAATAAATAGTAGTAGAAGTAAACAAGTAGTTCAAAAGTTATCCATAGAAATATACACCACTTCCTCTTCCTAAACACCACAAAATACTTCACATTCCCTCTCAAATAAATTAAAATCCTCCAGTACCAGAGCAATAGGTATAAACAAACTAAAAGAAAAGCAAAAGAGACTGAAAAAAGTAGTCAGTCATGTAACTCAAACCTTTGATAGGAAAGTTTGTTAAAGAGTTCCAGATGATCTTAGATATCTTTTGAAACAAAGATGAGTCAATAGTTCTGACAAACTAACCTGGAGGAAAAGGTTAAAGGTTAAAGTCCTCTTATTGTGGCATCCAATTTAAACACACAACCAAAATATCTAACAGATATAGTGGGAGGTCAAAAAGAGCATTGCGCTTCTGTTCTGTATCTTGGTGGGGCTGTCAACTAACTGCATTAGATACAGAAAAACAAGAGAAGTTATGTATAACAAATCTTTCCCACTCAGCCTGAAAAAGCTTCAAGTTCTAGTAAGTCCAAATTAGAACAGCAGTCAGTAGGAACAAGTACAAGTAACAGATACAGGATATTAAGTAACTAGTTAGAGAGCAAAGACTGCCAGGACAGTTACAGCAAATATAAGTATACGGTGATTACGTTTCAAGAATTCAAAGTGCCACTCTAGAATATATCAGTATAGAAGTAAACTCTCTGCTCTAGCCAACGTCAGTGAGGCTCCATCTGGAGTTGTTCAGCTTGAACATCACACTTCAGGTACTGGCCACCTAGAGAGTCTGAAAGCAAACAAAGTATGCTCAAAGGCCTAGAAAACGTTACCTACAAGGAAGGACTGGAAGAACTGATCATTGTTCTCCAAGAAGGCAACCCAATAAAGGTCCTGAAGTACTTACACCGCAAAAAGAGAACGCTTGCACTGCTGAGTGTGCCTGTGGAGTTTAGGAAGGAGATAAACTGAAGCAACAACAATAAAAAAATCACCACAAAAAGAACAAACAACAAAGCCCACTGAAATAAAGAAATTTTTTTATGCTACAAGAAAAGGAATTCCTCAAGTGAACATCCTGACCAAAATGGTAAACCTCCACAACGTTTAAAAAGGTCTGATGTTTAGTTATAAGAAAATCAAACATCCAAACTAACCAAAGCTGATCCTGCACCAGAGTAGAGGCATGATCTGCTGTTCAAGGATTTTGCCAGCCTAATTCCTGTAAGATTATTAACAGATGTTTTTAGTAAAGTAATAACCTGGTCTTCCTTCAAATTCTTGTTAGCTGATATGACACACATGCTGATGGACTCAAATACAAGCTCTCCCCTCAGAGCTTATTTACAAGAATCCATTCAATACACTTAACAGTCTCATGATCATTTGGTTCACCCAGGCCTTGACTACTCTGAGAAGATTTCAGACTACATTGCTTTTAGAAGTCTCATTCCCAGTGCTCTTACTAGCAACCTGTTGATCCACATTTTTTTCCACCTGTATTTCAAAGACTGTCCTCACTTGCTATACAAATCAAGGAACTAACACAATTACACACGAAGGAATTACCAAAAACAGACAGAAGAAATTAACTCAGAAGACATCTAGGATGGCCAATTCATTTCATTTTTAATGCTCAGTTAGTAGCACTTAAAAAAATGATTACAAAACCAAAAGTTCTGGATTCAAAAGCACCAGTGCTTTTAGCTAGCACATATTTACTTATTAAGACACAGCACTTGAAAGTACTTCTTTCATTTTCAGGTCTACTGCATTTGGAGTTTAACTTGAATGTTATATTCAACCTGTTCAATTAGATAGCTGTTTTCTCACCAAAGGTTTTTCACCATTTGCTTCTTCTATTTGTATCCTTTCCACTTACTCTTTTCAGTAAAGGTTTTCCTCTTCAGAGGGACAGAGAGCTCACAGCAGGTAATCAGTCTTCTCTACTACTTATTTCTTGTGTTCTGATCCACAAGCAGATATTCAGCTTTTGTCATGTGTTATTTTTAAAAGCTTTTAACTCTTCAAATCAGTATGTATGAATCCACATGAAATATCTATTAGCACCAGTTCGTCCTCAACTGAGTCACTGTGACATACTCACATCACCCCTTAGACTAGTTTTCTCATTCTCAGCTACAAACAAGACTTGGAGAAATAACAACCTTCAGAGATAAGTAACTAATTCTGAGTATGGTCATTAATAAGTTATGTTCTAACCTGATGCTCAGATATAAGTTCAGTGTTACTTACTTAAAATTTATTTTAAAAGCTCTGTTTCTTCATTTATTTTCAGGGCTGTGAATTCAAGGTGATGACAGATCTAATCACTTAGTTTTAGCTAGTGCTTCAGCTTTTCTGCCTTCTATAAATCAAATACACAGAACTTCATTTGCCTTTAATCAGCCCCATGGCCTACCATCAACCGCCTTTCATGATACCAAAAAGCAATTATGTGCATTACACAAAAATTGCCACTTCCTGGACATCATCTCAGTCTTAAAAGGTTTCAATTCTAGTATGCTCTTCAGAGCTAAGTCTAGAAGTTCCAAAACCGGCATTACTATGCTTTAAGTTCAAAGAGGATGCCAACATAGTATGATAACAGAACACATGCTTCAAAACAGTATACTACCTAGCTCATACCTTGTATATGCAGCTGCCTTCATGCAAGATCTCTGGCAAAGATAGTCGTCTTTCCTCTTATGAGTGTAAAACTGAGAAGACAACACAGCTTCCAGCCCACAGTCCCAACCTCCCAGACAAGCATGAGACATCCAAGCTGCTAATAAATCACCATTACTCTACCACATTCAGAACTGCACGCGAGATGCTCAGCTGTGCCCCAGTGAAGGAAAAAATCCTGTGAAGGCAAGGCTTACTGTAGGATCTTCCTTCAGGTGAAAGTAGCACTTAAAGACACACCTCATTTGAGCGGGATTGCCTATACAATTGACTGTATAGATGAAAAGGCGGCATGAAAAGATTGATACTTGACTACAAAATAAATGCGTGACCTGAACTTTTTATATAAGTTACTGTAGATTGGGGCAGGGGGGTGGGGTGTTAATCACTGTTACAACCTCTGTAGCCTCACCTTTCAATAGCTCTTAGATAAAATACTTCAAAAAGGGAAAATGTTTTGATCAAGATGGCAGTTCCAAATTGCGATTCTTTCCCTGCACTCGATGTATACTTCTCCATCACCTGGAAACCTAAAGCATAGCTTGTTGTAATAAGGATTTGTGCTCAGTCACCAAGGGGGAAAAAAAAAAAAAATCACCAGAAGTAATCACATGCAGAAGTATAGACAATAACATGCAGGGGCAGGGGTGTGGGGTGGTGGTTTGCTAGGACACGCAATTTCTCACAAAACTTCCAGCTTTCCCAAGCCTGATCTGACCTGTCGGCTTAACCGTCATTTGATTTTTAAGTACTGATCCATCTCCTGTTGACTTCACAACCTTTCTGCATCCACAACATCCCCTGGCAAGGAGTGCCAGCAATCTTGCCACCAGTTCTAAAAACACCTTCTTTGTTTGCAGCTTGCCTCCTTTCAGCTTCATCTGATGAGCACCTAATTTTTGCACTGTAAGATGTAATCTGCATACACATTGTCAACATCGCTCATGACTTCACAGATCCCACCATATTCTTCCCTCTCCTCCCCTTCTCCCAAGAAATCACCTCTTTTCTCAACTGAGAAGTCTTAACTGCCTTCACTTAGAAGCTCACTTTAATATCTTTGACCCTTGATGCCCTCCTCTGAACCTACATCAACCCTAAGATTTTTTTTGGTTTTGTTTTTCTGTTTGCTTTTAAAAATCAAAGGACCAAAACCAAACACAGTGTTTGAAGAACAGGCAAACAACCTATTTACACATTAGCACAGCATGCTCTGCTCCCTTACTCCAAGATTTGATTTGCCCTGCACACCCTTTTAAAGGTAAGTAACATAGAAAATCATCAGTTCACAGAACTGACCATCACATACTCAAGGCCTTGTTTCCAAGTAGACAAATATATAATATTTATGATATATAACATATAGGAAGTTTACTCCTCCCCTCCACAAAGAAGGCCTCATGGGCATCTCTGAACATTTAGCTACACTTCAGCTTGCTTCATTACACAATCACTCAGTTTCATAAGGTCCTCCGTAACTCTGTGTAATTCACCTTGATTCCAACCTGCTAACAGCAACAAGTAGTTACACATAACTAGGGCAACTCACATTGCAGGAAATGCAACAGACAAGATCCCACTATCCTCCAGCACCACCCCAAAATACAGCTTCCACCATATGAATTCTCTCCAGGAAAAGGTCCTAGCAAGACCACAGTGACTGCTAACCAAAGGTTTGGTCAGATAAATATCCTCCCACACTTCCTTCCAGACTCCAAACCTCTCCACTCCTTATTTGGAAAAACTATTTAATGCTTTTTTTTTTTCTGAGAGAGGAATAGGGAAATTGGGGATGGGGGATCAGGCACTAAATCATCGCAGAACTCTGAAGAGTTACTGCCCATCACTCCTGCTTCACTTCAAAATCTAGGGGGTATCAATGACATAGCAGCATAGTCTCTTCCACCTAGCCACAAACTTAGAAAACCATTGGTTGGTATTCCAGGAGATGCACAAAGTCCAACAAACTACCTCCCTTCCAAGGTATATGGTTGTTGCTTCAGCGCTGACATATAATAAACTTGCTATTACATAGACTAACAGAAATACAAGGCAACTGCAATCAGAATCCAAAAATGCAATAAAGTGATCAGTATAGGATTTTTGTCATTGCTGTTTCCTGTCTTTCATTCTAAGGTAGAAAGCCACTGTTCTGCTACACAGGGCTAGATACACACACTGCTATGCTAATCGTAAGGGTAAGCGTAATGTCTGCCTTGCTAGATTACCTAGAAAGACTAATCATAAGGGTAAGCGCAATGTCTGCCTTGCTAGATTACCTAGAAAGCCCGTATCTATCCCAGAGTATGAGTTACTAGCAGCAAGACATTCTTCACTTAATCATTCTGACTTCATCTGTCAGACTCAGGCATTCAGAATGCTCCAGTCCCAGGAATCACTATTTATCAGTAACAGCTCATAGAGAAAATGCATTCACAGAAAGTCTGTGATGTCTCCAAAGTGTTCAACAGGTCATCTCTGACCCAGGTATAAGCTATACTCATCATTTCCAACCAGGACACCTAGCAATTACCACAAACACAAGTGAATTCCTAGGTATACGTTTCTTCATAATGCATTTATAATTGGCAAAGTCAAACAAGCTCTAATATTGATTTAGAAAATAACGATTTCACGTAGGTAAGAGGCAAGGGACCTCTAGAGGCCACTTAGTCCTGCTCAAAGTAGGTCCAGTTATATCAGACTGCTTGGAGACTCATCCAGCCAAGTTCGGAGTACCACCACAGGATGAGATTGATTCCAAGAACTTCGGGCAACTCCTCCAGAGTTTCATCTCCCTCACGGAGAATTATTTTTTCCTTACATTCGCTCTGAATTTCCCACACTCCAGCTTACTCCTGTTGCCTCTTGAGCTGCACCTCTGAAGAAAGCCTTGCTCCACCCTCTTGACACACTCCAATCATGCAGCAATAAGGGCTCTTTCCCCCCAGCCCTCTCCTCTCCAGGCTGATCAGGCCCAGCTCTTGCAGCCTGTCCTCACACCCCCTGTGCTCCAGCCCCCAACCAACGCAGCAGCCCACCACTGGACTTGCCCCAGTACCTCAGTGGTACTGGGGAGCCCCAAACCGGACACAGTGCCCCATGGCCACATAGAGGTGAAAGATCCCTTCCTTCAACCTGCTATTATGCTTAACACAGCCCAGGACGAAGTAATTTTTCTTTGCTGTGAGGGCAAAA
>NW_009632398.1:0-2785 GCF_000690535.1 Cariama cristata
CAAAACACTGGGGTGTTACCAACACCTTTGTAGCTACCGATATAAAACACAGTACTATGAGGGCTGCTATGGTGAAAATTAACTGTATCTCAGTCCGGCTGAATAGAATTTCTCAAATATAAAATGATTGAAATGAAACGCAAATATGTCTATTTGTTAATCAAGTTTCAGAGTTTTCTGTGTGAAAAGATTTTTTGCCCACCTACAGTTCATACTGAACTTAAAAGAAAAAAAAAAAAAAAGAGTACTATACACTGAAGAGGCAAACATTCATTATTTAGACTGTAGGACATCTATTTCCTACATTTCCAAACTGAAAAGGTAAAAAAGCCCAAAATACATGGGGTACTTGAAATTTGGGGTTCTATGTAAATTTTCATGTCACAACATTAACAGAGGAGTCTGTCATAAAACTTTATTTCCTGACAGCCATTTCCATTTGGTAAGTACATCACAGTGATTTCTTCTCTGAAGAGATAAAATAAATTATAAAATATTGCAACAGTGCTACTTCATAAAATTAGGCACTCTGATAAACCTCTTCAATAGCTGAATTATTAATGATGGTTTCAGAAGATATACAGAAGGTGGCTCTTCCTGGCGTTCAGTATGGCCAAGGTATGCTCTGCTCAGTGCTTATCCCAGGGCTGACGTTGGGGGCTTGTTCCTCTGCAAGCAATTTCCCCCTGTCCCCATATTCCCACTGGCAGGAAGGTGCTCCTCATCCAGGGTGACATTGCCAACAGTTTAGAGGTTGTTTGGTAGGACTGAAAGCCAATGCCACCACTTCTGGTGGACACAGATATGCTCTGCTTTTGTTGTACATGTTCCATGCCTGTAGCAATCCCAAAATTGCTTGTCCCCTAACCCCAACTGCAGTTTAAACACACAGCTGTGCCTAGTCCCATCCCATTTCTCATTTGCAGCAGTATTTCTCAGGATGACTTCTTGTGTCATTTTGGGAACTGATGCACTTCGTCAAGGTGGAAAGAAACTCTTTCTCTCCACAAACAGGCATATCTGCTTAGGGCATCCAACTTGCTCTTTAAGGTATTAGTACAAACTATATGTAATATGATTCATGGCCTTAAAGTAACAATTTTGATAATGCTATTAGATATGAAAACTAAATAATAAAGTATTTTGGATCTATTTAATCTACATTTATTTAAAACTATGAAGTATACATTGCATTTCAGCCTTATAGGTTGTACTTAAATTGCTCACTTCAAACATATGCTGATTGGAATTGGTTGCTGCAGATTTGCTATCTCATGTGACACTGTTTGTATCCCAGGACTAGATGTTACAACATTTTAATCTGGAGCTGAACAGTAAATTATGAATATTGTACTTTTAGTGTAAACTGTTGGACAGATAATAATTTATGACATAATTCATAAAGCCTGAAGGATTTGTGAATATTTTCATAAACAACGCAAGGCAGACTAAAAAGTACGACTATAAAACAAGTCGTACTTCACATATTTCCAGAATATTAAAAATTCTTTTGTCAACTCTATCACTTTTGTCATCCATTAATGCCCAGTTCATGCTGTTTGGGGAGACCATATGAACTTCCCTCTGCCTTGAGGTACCTTTGGCTTCTTGTTAAATAGGGCAAAGTTGTTGGTAAAGATTTTGAGGGCGAGAAGGAAAATACAAAATATTACTAAAAGACTGTAACCTGCGATGGTCCCTTCTGATTCCTCTATAATGGCAACTACAGGGAAAGGCAAGGTTCTGTGCATCCATATATATAGGGTGTCCGGTGTGACTGACCTCTGCCACAACTTAGTGCAGAGTGTCGTGTGGTAGCATTCCCATCTGTTCTTCATCCTTTTGAGGGAGATATATTCTCAACTTATATAGGGTCTCTCCTGAATGAAGGACTATTCTTGCACCTGTTGTATAAAGCAAAGTTTTTTTGTATCCTAACTATCAGAATGAATGGAAAAAAGTGTCTTAGGTTTAGAAAGATAGAGACGTGTTGATAACTAGTGTAATTTTAGTGTATATCACTAACATAATTGATTTTATATCCTTTCTATATGAGAATGAAAGTAAAAAATCTACATTTTTTCATATTTGACTGATGATATAACACATTTATTAGACATGTCTTTAGCACTAACATGATATGAAAGTTACTAATACTTCATGATTTTGGCTTTCTACCTGGGTCTTCATAAAAGATGAAGATATTTCATTGCCACTGCCACGTATGAAAGCTTTAACTTGTCCATAAAACTTTAAAATACTGAATTCTTATAGATAATGGTTTCCAACTATTTACTGACATTCAATCATTATATTGGAGCTCATTGGTGACATCAAGATTGGAGGCAACCTGGGCTCCAGTGATCACGCACTGATGCAGTTCGAAGTCTGGAGGGATGTGGGTCAGGCAAAGAGTAAAGTCAGGACCCTGAATTTTAGGAAGGTCAACTACCAGCTCTTCAAGGAGTTAGTTAACAGGACCCCCTGGGAAACTACCCTCAGGAACAAGGGTGCAGAGCACAGCTGGCAGTTTTTCAAGGAAATCTTCTATGGAGCGCAGGAGCTTGTGATTCCCGAGAGAAAGATATCGGGTAAGCAAGGCAAGAGGCCGGCATGGCTGAGTCAAGACCTGTTGGTCAAACTAAAGGCCAAGAAGGAAACGCACAGGGAGTGGAGACAGGGACAGGTATCCTGGGAGGAGTATAGAGAGGCTGCCCGGTTGTGCAGATATGGGGTCAGGAAGGCCAAGGCACGGTTGGAGCTGAACTTGGTGAGGGATGTAAAG